>NW_026290753.1:100000-195000 GCF_023373465.1 Oncorhynchus keta | reverse complement strand
GAATGATAAGTTAGTACAAGGCCTGGTCCAACTACAGAGACAGAATGATAAGTTATTACAAGGCCTGGTCCAACTACAGAGACAGAATGATAAGTTATTACAAGGCCTGGTCCAACTACAGAGACAGAATGATAAGTTATTACAAGGCCTGGTCCAACTACAGAGACAGAATGATAAGTTAGTACAAGGCCTGGTCCAACTACAGAGACAGAATGATAAGTTATTACAAGGCCTGGTCCAACTACAGAGACAGAATGATAAGTTATTACAAGGCCTGATCCAACTACAGAGACCGAATGATAAGTTATTACAAGGCCTGGTCCAACTACAGAATGATAAGTTATTACAAGGCCTGGTCCAACTACAGATAAAGAATGATCAGTTATTACAAGGCCTGGTCCAACTACAGAATGATACGTTATTAGAATGCCTAGTCCAACTACAGAATGCTATGTTATTACAAGGCCTGGTCCAACTACAGAGACAGAATGATAAGTTATTACAAGGCCTGGTCCAACTACAGAATGATATGTTATTTCAAGGCCTGGTCCAACTACAGAATGATATGTTATTTCAAAGCCTGGTCCAACTACAGAATGATATGTTATTTCAAGGCCTGGTCCAACTACGGAATGATATGTTATTTCAAAGCCTGGTCCAACTACAGAGACAGCATGATAAGTCATTACAAGGTAACTATAGAGACAGAATAATATTTTATTACAATGCCTGGTCTAAGTACAGAATGATAAGTTATTATAAGGTCTGGTCCAACAGCATAATATGTTATTACAAGACTTGGTCAAACTACATAATGATAAGTTATTACAATGCCTGGTCAAACTACAGAGACAGAATGATAAGTTAGTACAAGGCCTGGCCAAACTACAGAGACAGAATGATAAGTTAGTACAAGGCCTGGTCCAACTACCGAGACAGAATGATAAGTTAGTACAAGGCCTGGCCCAACTACAGAATGATAAGTAAATACAAGGCCTGGTCCAACTACAGAGACAGAATGATAAGTTAGTACAAGGCCTGGTCCAACTACAGAATGATAAGTTATTACAATGCCTGGTCCAACTACCGAGACAGAATGATAAGTTAGTACAAGGCCTGGCCCAACTACAGAATGATAAGTAAATACAAGGCCTGGCCCAACTACAGAGACAGAATGATAAGTTAGTACAAGGCCTGGTCCAACTACCGAGACAGAATGATAAGTTAGTACAAAGCCTGGCCCAACTACAGAATGATAAGTAAATACAAGGCCTGGTCCAACTACAGAGACAGAATGATAAGTTATTATAAGGCCTGGTCCAACTACAGAATGATAAGTTATTACAATGCCTGGTCCAACTACTGAGACAGAATGATAAGTTAGTACAAGGCCTGGTCCAACTACCGAGACAGAATGATAAGTTAGTACAAGGCCTGGCCCAACTACAGAATGATAAGTAAATACAAGGCCTGGCCCAACTACAGAGACAGAATGATAAGTTAGTACAAGGCCTGGTCCAACTACCGAGACAGAATGATAAGTTAGTACAAGGCCTGGCCCAACTACAGAATGATAAGTAAATACAAGGCCTGGCCCAACTACAGAGACAGAATGATAAGTTAGTACAAAGCCTGGCCCAACTACAGAATGATAAGTAAATACAAGGCCTGGCCCAACTACAGAGACAGAATGATAAGTTAGTACAAAGCCTGGCCCAACTACAGAATGATAAGTAAATACAAGGCCTAGCCCAACTACAGAGACAGAATGATAAGTTAGTACAAAGCCTGGCCCAACTACAGAATGATAAGTAAATACAAGGCCTAGCCCAACTACAGAGACAGAATGATAAGTAAATACAAGGCCTGGCCCAACTACAGAGACAGAATGATAAGTTAGTACAAAGCCTGGCCCAACTACAGAATGATAAGTAAATACAAGGCCTAGCCCAACTACAGAGACAGAATGATAAGTAAATACAAGGCCTGGCCCAACTACAGAGACAGAATGATAAGTTAGTACAAAGCCTGGCCCAACTACAGAATGATAAGTAAATACAAGGCCTAGCCCAACTACAGAGACAGAATGATAAGTAAATACAAGGCCTGGCCCAACTACAGAGACAGAATGATAAGTAAATACAAGGCCTGGCCCAACTACAGAGACAGAATGATAAGTTAGTACAAGGCCTGGCCCAACTACAGAGACAGAATGATAAGTTATTACAAGGCCTGGCCCAACTACAGAGACAGAATGATAAGTTATTACAAGGCCTAGTCCAACTACATGATAAGAAGCTGTGTTTACAGAAGCCTGGAAGCTGTCTTGGTTGTGCACACACATTCAGTCAGAGGGGTCACCTTAATTATGTAGTTGGTGGAGTTCTTGTCATCTGGGGCGATGTATAATCGAATCAGAACACTCTTGCTGTGTTGGTTCCTAATCTGAGCCAATGTCTGCAGCAGGTCCCATCGTCCTGGTGACCAGAGCCACTCCCCCCCAAGCCCCTCCCCCAGGACGGGCCAGTGGAACTCAGGCTGCTGTAAAAGCTTCAACAGAGGACCACTGTCCACTTTCTCCAATATAGCTACACACAGACACACACACACAAACACACACTTTGTACCACTATAGCACGTGATGCTTTTCATGTAACCTCAGCTCCCATCTCGGCTTCCTCATGTGTGTATGTGGTTGTAGGTTACCTTCGTCCATACAGGAGCGGTAGAAGACCTTGGCCTTCCTGACAGCTTCTATCTCATCTGAGTCTGATGGAGCCTCCAGCAAATCTACAACTCAGACAACATTTAGAGGTGGGGGAGTGTCGTCAGGGTATGAGAGTGTGTATGGGCTCATCTCTCTCTCTCTCACCCTTGAGTATGATATCAACGTGTTGGCGTAACCAGGGGTAGACGCCGTAAGAAGAGGAATCTTCAGGAATAGGGTTGTCTCTCAGCCAGCTACCACAGGAGAACCCATAGAAGTCGTCACAGGGAGACACAGCCCGGTCCATCTTACTGAGGATAGAACCAGCTACACACACATTACAAGTTGATTGCAACATTCTACATGCAACAATTTCCTGTAAGGTGGGTGGGGCCTACCTGCTTCAATACATTCTGGAGTTAAGCAGAAGACATCCTGATTGGCTCTCTGGGAAACTGAGGAAAAGGAGACCTGATAAAGATTACAACATACAATCATAAACAGACATCGCTCTCTCTCTCTCTCAGCTGTTTACGTGTCATGGAGAAAGCTGACTCCATTTCAATAACACATATGCCAAACAGCTTGCTTGCTTACACACACACACACACACACACACACACACACACACACACACACACACACACACACACACACACACACACACACACACACACACACACACACACACACACACACACACACACACACACCACACACACGTTAAAAAGAGCCAAAGTAAATAAAATAGCCATTGTCTATTCACTTGCATGACCAAAGACAGGAGTGTGTGTACTGTATCTACAGAAACATATATCATTAAAACAACATTTCACCACAAAAATGTTGGCTTCATACAATAACAAGGACATAATAGTTACCACTTCTACCCCACCCTCAGCAACACACGCCTCAACCACTCCAGTTACTGCAACACCAGCTTTTTCAAGACTAAACTGACTCCGGGAAAGAGGCTGTGTGTGTAACTCTCTGTAAAACAATAGTGAGTCTACTCACCCAGTATGACAGCAAGCAGCAGAGCGATGCAGAAACACACACATGCGGCCAGCGCAGCCTTTAGAACACGACTGTTTCCTTGTTCTGGTTTAGAAACACACACACCTAGAGGCTCCATCTCCATGTCTCCAATCAACACAGACGCTCACACTACCTCACTTTCAGCCACCTCTTTGGACTCCAAATCTATATCTCTCTCCCTCCTGCCCTCTGTGTCTCTCTCCCTCCTTCCCTCTTTGTCTCTCCCTCCTTCCCTCTCTGTCTCTCCCTCCTGCCCTCTGTCTCTCTCCCTCCTTCCCTCTCTGTCTCTCCCTCCTTCCTTCTCTGTCTCTCCCTTCTTCCCTCTCTGTGTCTCTCCCTCCTTCCTTCTCTGTCTCTCCCTCCTTCCCTCTATGTCGGTCTCCGTATGTCTCTCCCTTCCTCCCTCTCGCTCTGTGTATGTCTCTCTCCCTCCCTCTCTGTGTCTTTCTCCCTCCTTCCCTTTGTGTCGGTCTCCGTATGTCTCTCTCTTTCTCCCTCCCCCTCTCTGTCTCTCTCCCTCCCTCTTGCTCTGTGTATGTGTCCGTATGTCTGTCTCTCTCCCACCCTCTCACTATGTCGGCCTCCGTATCTCTCTCTGTAACTCACTCTCTCTCTGTCTGTCTCCGTATCTCTCTCTGTAACTCACTCTCTCACTATGTCGGCCTCCGTCTCTCTCTCTGTAACTCACTCTCTCACTATGTCGGCCTCCGTCTCTCTCTCTGTAACTCACTCTCTCTCTGTCTGTCTCCGTATCTCTCTCTCTCTAGCCATAATCCTCTTCAAACTGTGGTTCAACCTACTTCTGTCTGACTCTCCTGCTCAAAGTGGACTCCCCCTCCCTCCCTCTGTCTCCTCCCTCTCTTTATCTTTCCCACGTTTCCCCTCCCTATATGCTACCCTCAGATACTTACAAGAGACAGCTCAATTACCTTCTGCTGGAACCATGTGGAGAGTTACAAACCTTCTGCTGGAACCATGGAAGAGTCTGTGTGTGGGACAGTCTGTGTGTGGGACAGTCTGTGTTTGGGACAGTCTGTGTGTGGGACAGTCTGTGTGTGGGACAGTCTGTGTTTGGGACAGTCTGTGTGTGGGACAGAGGGAAAGAGCGAGAAAGTAGCCAAACTGACTTGCACTAGTTAGACAAACATGTTGCTGTCATAGGTCCTATCATACCATCTGGTAGTATCTTTCTTGACTGCATCAAATCGTTGTAGAAAAGCTAGCTAGCTTCAGTAGCCAGCTAGCTTCAGGAGTCAGCTAGCTTCAGTAGCCAGCTAGCTTCAGTAGTCAGCTAGCTTCAGGAGTCAGCTAGCTTCAGTAGCCAGCTAGCTTCAGGAGTCAGCTAGCTTCAGTAGTCAGCTAGCTTCAGTAGTCAGCTAGCTACAGTAGTCAGTTAGCTATAGTAGTCGGCTAGCTAATGTAGCACAGCTAATTGAGGCAATTTAGCTGCGCTCCCATACTTGTCTATAACAATTCCATTCAGGGCTGCCAGAAAATGTGTGGTGAGGCGGCATCAGCACTTTCCAATCCCATGTTTGATTTAGTTTTGTAGACCGATTTGCCAGAAGATTTGTCAACTCGCACACAATATCTCTGCCCTTCACATCGTAGTGCTGAAGGCTCTTGTCTTGATCAATCATCAGTGTCCAGACCAATCAGATTCAAGGAAATCACAGGTCACAACGCATCCAAGCGTCCTCTCCACTTTCCTCAGGTATTTATTCAGTGTGATAAGGCATCACTCCCGACAGACACAAGCAATAACTCTTCCATAAATGTATTAGCCTACAGTATATTCATAAACACCAGCCATCTGACATGCTGGATTACATGGAAACAATCAAATAGTTCAGTCTTATCAACTGCTACTAGGAACAGCAGCTGCTACATGGAATAGAGCTATTCTATGTCCCTCTAGCCAGGGTAAACCAAATCGGTAACGTGTATTTATAGCCCATTTGTGAGAAAATGTGAATGAGATCAAATTTGGTAATTTCTTCAAACTTGGGCTGTCTAGGCTACCTAGACCTTTTCAATCCTAAATGATTAACTGCAATGAATCAATAAACACAAAAGCAGACAGAGTTCATGTTTAATTAAGCCTACAGTTGCACAGGGCATGACTACACAATACAATCCTATATAAAGCAAGATCAGCCCTGTGAGTTTTATTGTCCAATCATGTTGCTTTCTCTGGGTATAGGAAACCCCACTAGTCCGTCTATAAAATATAATTCATATGAACAAGTACAAAGTTGTTGCAGTTTGACAGGCTGTTCATCCTCCCTAAGGCCAGGAGTAGTTTTTACACCATGTGACCTGATTATAAAAACTCTGGTCCCATCATTGCTCATACAATACTATCGCATAGCTAACTAAAAAGCAAACCTTTGATTCCTCTCTGATAGGACAACACTGGATTCCACATGTCTTCCTCTTAACAACTCACTGGGAAAAAAAACTACTTACAATAGCTTTGGCATTCCTCCATGTCTGACAGGAAGAACACAACTCCTCTAGATCCAGTATTCAATATGTCTGACAGGAAGAACACACCTCCTCTAGATCCAGTATTCAATATGTCTGACAGGAAGAACACAACTCCTCTAGATCCAGTATTCAATATGTCTGACAGGAAGAACACAACTCCTCTAGATCCAGTATTCAATATGTCTGACAGGAAGAACACACCTCCTCTAGATCCAGTATTCAATATGTCTGACAGGAAGAACACACCTCCTCTAGATCCAGTATTCAATATGTCTGACAGGAAGAACACACCTCCTCTAGATCCAGTATTCAATATGTCTGACAGGAAGAACACAACTCCTCTAGATCCAGTATTCAATATGTCTGACAGGAAGAACACACCTCCTCTAGATCCAGTATTCAATATGTCTGACAGGAAGAACACACCTCCTCTAGATCCAGTATTCAATATGTCTGACAGGAAGAACACAACTCCTCTAGATCCAGTATTCAATATGTCTGACAGGAAGAACACACCTCCTCTAGATCCAGTATTCAATATGTCTGACAGGAAGAACACACCTCCTCTAGATCCAGTATTCAATATGTCTGACAGGAAGAACACAACTCCTCTAGATCCAGTATTCAATATGTCTGACAGGAAGAACACACCTCCTCTAGATCCAGTATTCAATATGTCTGACAGGAAGAACACAACTCCTCTAGATCCAGTATTCAATATGTCTGACAGGAAGAACACAACTCCTCTAGATCCAGTATTCAATATGTCTGACAGGAAGAACACACCTCCTCTAGATCCAGTATTCAATATGTCTGAAGGCTGTTCACTACTTGAGAGGCCAAGTGGTCGATTTAGGTCAAATAGAGACAATTAGACATACTGTACACTTTTGCATTTCTGTTCTGTACACAGGCATTCACACTCACGGACATTCACTCTCACAGGCATTCACTCTCACAGACATTCACTCTCACAGGCATTCACTCTCACAGACATTCACTCTCACAGACATTCACTCTCACAGACATTCACTCTCACAGACATTCACTCTCACATACATTCACTCTCACAGACATTCACTCTCACAGACATTCACTCTCACAGACATTCACTCTCACAGGCATTCACTCTCACAGACATTCACTCTCACAGACATTCACTCTCACAGACATTCACTTCTCCAGTTCATTCTACTGTTATATGCATTTTTAAATCACTTTCTCTCTCCCACATATACTCACACCAATTATGATGGGTTGCATGAATTGATCTCTAACAGCGTGTGTCTGTCTTCCTTCAGTGAGTGTCTGTCTTCCTTCAGTGAGTGTCTGTCTTCCTTCAGTGAGTGTCTGTCTTCCTTCAGTGAGTGTCAGTCTTCCTTCAGTGAGTGTCTGTCTTCCTTCAGTGAGTGTCTGTGTCTTCCTTCAGTGAGTGTCTGTGTCTTCCTTCAGTGAGTGTCTGTCTTCCTTCAGTGAGTGTCTGTCTTCCTTCAGTGAGTGTCTGTCTTCCTTCAGTGAGTGTCTGTGTCTTCCTTCAGTGAGTGTCTGTCTTCCTTCAGTGAGTGTCTGTCTTCCTTCAGTGAGTTTCTGTGTCTTCCTTCAGTGAGTGTCTGTGTGTCTTCCTTCAGTGAGTGTGTCTGTCTTCCTTCAGTGAGTGTCAGTCTTCCTTCAGTGAGTGTCTGTCTTCCTTCAGTGAGTGTCTGTCTTCCTTCAGTGAGTGTGTGTCTTCCTTCAGTGAGTGTCTGTGTGTCTTCCTTCAGTGAGTGTGTGTCTTCCTTCAGTGAATGTCTGTGTGTCTTCCTTCAGTGAGTGTCTGTGTGTCTTCCTTCAGTGAGTGTGTGTCTTCCTTCAGTGAGTGTGTCTTCCTTCAGTGAGTGTGTGTCTTCCTTCAGTGAGTGTCTGTGTGTCTTCCTTCAGTGAGTGTGTGTCTTCCTTCAGTGAGTGTGTCTTCCTTCAGTGAGTGTGTCTTCCTTCAGTGAGTGTGTGTCTTCCTTCAGTGAGTGTCTGTGTGTCTTCCTTCAGTGAGTGTGTTTGTGTGTAGCGTCATAGAGAAACATATGCAAATCATATTAACATGACATCTCCCTGTGTTTGCATGTATTTTTTTTATTTCTTGTTCTGGACACTGGGATGTTCTGGTCTCAAACGTAATCAGATCTGAAAAGACAGACCAGAGTGGTGTAGCCTTAGGATAGAGGTGACTGGTCTAACCATCGACAGACACGAACAGTACAAACACAATACAGAAGGGACCATTTCTGCATGAGGGCAGCAGGTAGTTCAGCAGTTAAAAACACTGGGCCAGTATCCTTAAAAAGACATGACTTCCCTTGCAACTAAAACCACTCATCAAAAACACCTTCAGTTGTTCAGAACACAGAGAACTCTTTCACCCCTCCCTCCCATGTTTATACAAACCTCTATCCAGCCTGTCATTACTCTGAAGGAAATACACCATCCCCCTACACACTTCACTGTCTGAAACACATACATACACTACTAGATGTGTGTTATCATGACAAAGTTAAACACACAGACTGGAGACAGACACGAATCTCTTGTGGTTAGACAGAAATAGAATCAGTATTTACTGACATTTGTCTGTGGGATACACACCCCAGTAAATTACACTATCACACACACAAACACGTAGGAATATGAAGAACTGAAAATTCCAGTGAGATTATTCCTCTTTATTTCACAGAGAGATTGGGAGAGAGCAATATATTTTAAATGTCTTTCTTTTGCAACTTCTGTGAGTATAATGTTTACTGTTCATTTTTATTGGTTATTATCCATTTCACTTGCTTTGGCAATGTAAACATATGTTTCCCATGCCAATAAAGCCCTCAAATTAAATTAAATTGAGAGACAGACAGAAAGAGGTGGGACAAATAGATAAAACAATAATGTATCATGAAATCCCTAGAAAACAGAAACACATACCTCCTCACAGCGCGTGTGACGCGACACACCCACAGACACACACATTCCAGAGAGTAGAGAAGGTGCAGCTTAACACAACATTTCCCCAGCATCCCTTAGTCACCATGTGCACCGCAGTGCCTGATGGGAACTGGAGTCTTTCTCTCAGAGAGGAGCAGGAAGAGACCCACAATGCCTTTGTGCGGAGGCACAGCACAGCACCCCGGGAGATAGTCTCTTGGCGTTGGTTGCCATGGAGGCGTTGAAGGTGGTTTGTAGTCATAGTTACCGTTACCGGGCAGTAACCATCCACAGCCCCAGCGCTACATTAGCAGCCAGCAGAGCACTTCCTCCCAGCAACAGGAAAAAGCCAATAAGCTCCCGGTGCTGCCGATCTGTAACCACAGTGACCAGCGTGGCCTCCAGCAGAGCGGAGAGCATCCATTGGCCGTCGAGAGCGAAGCATGGAACAGAGTTGACCACGGCTAACGCTCCAGACAGGGACACAACGTATCTGATAAACACTGGGTTAAGATATCTACAGGTCAGATAGACAGTACACACACTGGGTTAAGATATATACAGGACAGATAGACAGTACACACACTGGGTTAAGATATATACAGGTCAGATAGACAGTACACACACTGGGTTAAGATATATACAGGACAGATAGACAGTACACACACTGGGTTAAGATATCTACAGGACAGATAGACAGTACACACACTGGGTTAAGATATATACAGGACAGATAGACAGTACACACACTGGGTTAAGATATATACAGGACAGATAGACAGTACACACACTGGGTTAAGATATATACAGGACAGATAGACAGTACACACACTGGGTTAAGATATCTACAGGACAGATAGACAGTACACACACTGGGTTAAGATATCTACAGGACAGAGACAGTACACACACTGGGTTAAGATATATACAGGACAGATAGACAGTACACACACTGGGTTAAGATATATACAGGACAGATAGACAGTACACACACTGGGTTAAGATATATACAGGTCAGATAGACAGTACACACACTGGGTTAAGATATCTACAGGTCAGATAGACAGTACACACACTGGGTTAAGATATCTACAGGTCAGATAGACACACTGGGTTAAGATATCTACAGGACAGATAGACAGTACACACACTGGGTTAAGATATATACAGTACAGATAGACAGTACACACACTGGGTTAAGATATCTACAGGACAGATAGACAGTACACACACTGGGTTAAGATATATACAGTACATATACACACACTACACAAATTCCAAACCTTTCTAGCTACCTACTGTTCTGGAGGAGGCTTGTGATCAACCCTAACAGGTTGCTAGCTAGTTAGCATGGGGTTGCTAGCGAGTTAGCATGGGGTTGCTAGCGAGTTAGCATGGGGTTGCTAGCGAGTTAGCATGGGGTTGCTAGCGAGTTAGCATGGGGTTGCTAGCGAGTTAGCAGCAGTTTTAAGGGCTCCTGAACAATTGTGTAATTTTTTGTGTTTTTTTGGCTTCTTATCTTAACTTTTTTGGTACATGTTTCCGCCATCTTTTCATATGCCCGAAAAGAGCTTCTGTACATCAGAACAGCAATCACTAACCTCCATTTTCTACTTCAATGAGTCAGGGGTGAAGTACAGTGCCTTGCAAAAGTATTCATCCTCTTTGGCATTTTTCCTATTTTGATGCATTACAACCTGTAATTTAAATAGATTTTTATTTGGATTTCATGTGATGGACATAGACAAAATAGTCCAAATTGGTGGAGTGAAAAAAATTACCTGATTATAAAATAGAAAACAAAATTGAAAAGTGGTGCGTGCATATGTATTCACCCCCTTTGCTATGAAGCCCCTAAATAACATCTAGTGCAACCAATTACCTTCAGAAATCACATAATTAGTTAAATAAGGTCCACCTGTGAGCAATCTAAGTGTCACATGATCTCAGTATATATACACCTGTTCTGAAAGGCCCCAGAGTCTGCAACACAACCAAGCAAGTGGCACCATGAAGACCAAGGAGCTTTCCAAACAGTTCAGGGACAAAGTTGTGGAGAAGTACAGATCAGGGTTGGGTTAAAAAAAAATATCAGAAACTTTGAACATCCCACTGAGCACCATTAAATCCATTAATATAAAATGGAAAGAATATGGCACCACAACAAACCTGCCAAGAGAGGGCCGCACACCAAATCTCACGGACCAGGCAAGGAGGGAATTAATCAGAGGCAACAAAGAGACCAAAGATAACCCTAAAGGAGCTGCAAAGCTCCACAGTGGAGATTGGAGTATCTGTCCATAGGACCACTTTAACCTCTCTTGGGTAGGGGACAGTATTTTCACATCCAGATGAAAAGCGTGCCCAAAGTAAACTGCCTGGTACTCAGACCCAGAAGCTAGCATATGCATATAATTGGTAGATTTGGATAGAAAACACTAAAGTTTCTAAAACTGTTAAAATTGTCTGTGAGTATAACAGAACTGATATGGCAGGTGAAACCCAGGGGACAACCCCCCTCACTTTTATTATAAGACCTCCCAGATTGCAGTTCCTAGGGCTTCCACTAGATGTCAACCGTCTTTAGAAAGAGTTTCATGCTGGTTTTTGGAAAAATTAGCCAGAGATTGTGGCTTTTCTAGGTGGCTCCCATTTTGGCTGTAGTGTTTCCAAGAGCGTGGAAGAGAGCGCGTTCTTTGGTATTTTTCTCCGGTAAAGACAATAACCATTCTTGGTCTTAAATTTGATCGTTTATTTATTTATTTATTTATTATTATTAGGGTACCCAAGGTTTGATTATAAACATTGTTTGACTTGTTTGGAAAAGTTTATTAGTAACGTTTGGGATTCATTTGGTATGCATTTTGATGGAGGGAAACTGGGTGGATTATTGACTGAAGTGTGCCAGCTAAACTGAGTTTTTATGGATATAAAGAAGGCCATTATCGAACAAAAGGACCATTTCCGTTGCGATGTCACTGAAGACCCATCTGCTGTTGCTAGCTAATGTGTCCTGGGATATAAACATTGAGTTGTTATTTTACCTGAAATGCACAAGGTCCCCTACTCTGCCAATTAATCCACACAAAACGGTAAACCGAATCGTTTCTAGTCATCTCTCATCCTTCCAGGCCTTATCTTCTCTTGACTTTATAATGCGATTGGCAACTTTCATAAATTAGGTGATACCGCCACTAACCTCGTTCGTCTTCAGTCACCCACATGTGTATAACCAATGAGGAGATGGCACGTGGGTACCTGCTTCTATAAACCAATGAGGAGAGGGGAGAAGCAGGACTTGCAGTGCGATCTGTGTCAGAAATAGAACTGACTTCTATTTTAGCCCGTGGCAATGCAGATGCTCGTTGGTGCGCGCGAGCAGTGTGGGTACAATAATTGAATAATATAGACTTCTAAATTTATTTTACAACGCTCGCAACGAGAGTGGTGTAATCCGCCTGTAAACTAGAGACCCTGGGACTGAACACACTCCCTCTGCAACTGGATCCTGGACTTCCTGAAGGGACATCCCCAGGTGGTGAGGGTAGGCAACAACTGGATCCTGGACTTCCTGAAGGGACACCCCCAGGTGGTGAGGGTAGGCAACAACTGGATCCTGGACTTCCTGAAGGGACACCCCCAGGTGGTGAGGGTAGGCAACAACTGGATCCTGGACTTCCTGAAGGGACACCCCCAGGTGGTGAGGGTAGGCAACAACTGGATCCTGGACTTCCTGAAGGGACACCCCCAGGTGGTGAGGGTAGGCAACAACTGGATCCTGGACTTCCTGAAGGGACACCCCAGGTGGTGAGGGTAGGCAACAACTGGATCCTGGACTTCCTGAAGGGACACCCCAGGTGGTAAGGGTAGGCAACAACTGGATCCTGGACTTCCTGAAGGGACACCCCAGGTGGTGAGGGTAGGCAACAACTGGATCCTGGACTTCCTGAAGGGACACCCCAGGTGGTGAGGGTAGGCAACAACTGGATCCTGGACTTCCTGAAGGGACACCCCCAGGTGGTGAGGGTAGGCAACAACTGGATCCTGGACTTCCTGAAGGGACACCCCCAGGTGGTGAGGGTAGGCAACAACTGGATCCTGGACTTCCTGAAGGGACACCCCCAGGTGGTGAGGGTAGGCAACAACTGGATCCTGGACTTCCTGAAGGGACACCCCCAGGTGGTGAGGGTAGGCAACAACTGGATCCTGGACTTCCTGAAGGGACACCCCCAGGTGGTAAGGGTAGGCAACAACTGGATCCTGGACTTCCTGAAGGGACACCCCCAGGTGGTAAGGGTAGGCAACAACTGGATCCTGGACTTCCTGAAGGGACACCCCAGGTGGTAAGGGTAGGCAACAACTGGATCCTGGACTTCCTGAAGGGACACCCCAGGTGGTAAGGGTAGGCAACAACTGGATCCTGGACTTCCTGAAGGGACACCCCCAGGTGGTGAGGGTAGGCAACAACTGGATCCTGGACTTCCTGAAGGGACACCCCCAGGTGGTGAGGGTAGGCAACAACTGGATCCTGGACTTCCTGAAGGGACACCCCCAGGTGGTGAGGGTAGGCAACAACTGGATCCTGGACTTCCTGAAGGGACACCCCCAGGTGGTGAGGGTAGGCAACAACTGGATCCTGGACTTCCTGAAGGGACACCCCCAGGTGGTGAGGGTAGGCAACAACTGGATCCTGGACTTCCTGAAGGGACACCCCCAGGTGGTGAGGGTAGGCAACAACTGGATCCTGGACTTCCTGAAGGGACACCCCCAGGTGGTGAGGGTAGGCAACAACTGGATCCTGGACTTCCTGAAGGGACACCCCCAGGTGGTAAGGGTAGGCAACAACGGATCTACCACGCTGACCCTCAATACGGTGGCCCCTCAGTGGTGTGTGCTTAGTGCCCTCCTGTACTCCCCGTTCACCCACGACTGTGTGTGTGCACACAACTCCATCACCATCATTAAGTTTGTGCCAATGACATGACGGTGGTAGGCCTGGACAACAACGGTGGTAGGCAGGACAACAACCTCTCTGTCAACGTCAGACAAAGGAGCTGATCGTGGACTACAGGAATGGAGGGCTGAGCATGCCCCCATTTACATCGACGAGGCAGTAGGGTCGAGAGCTTTAAGTTTCTCTGTGTCCACATCACTAAGGACCTATACTACATGGCCAAAAGTATGTGGACACCCCTTCAAATTAGTGGATTCGGCTATTTCAGTCACACCCGTTGCTGACAGGTGTATAAAATCAAGGACACAACCATGCGATCTCTATATAAATCATTGGCAGTAGAATGGCCTTACTGAAGAGCTCAGTGACTCTCAACATAGGATGCACATTTCCAACAAGTCAGTTCGTCAAATTTCTGCCCTGCTAGAGCCGCCCCGGTCAATTGTCTGTCCTCGGTTGCAACGCTCACGACCGAATTCCAAACGGCCTCTGGAAGCAACGTCAGCATAAGAACTGTTCGTCAGGAGCATCATCAAATGTGTTTCCATGGCCGAGCAGTCGCACACGAGCCTAAGATCACCATGCGTCGGGTGGTGTAAAGCTTGCCACCATTGGACTTTGGAGCAGTGGAAACTCGTTCTCTGGCAGTCCAACGGATGAATCTGGGTTGGACGGATGCCAGGAAAACATTACCTGCCCGAACACATAGTGCCAACTGTAAAGTTTGGTGGAAGAGGAATAATGGTCTGGAGCCGTTTATCATGGTTCCTCAGTTCCAGTGAAGGGAAATCTTAACGCTAGAGCATACAATGACATTCTAGATAATTCTGTGCTTCCAACTTTGTGACAACGGGTTTGGAGAAGGCCCTTTCCCGTTTCAGCATTACAATACCCCCGTGCACAAAGTGGGGTCCGTCGAGCTAGGCGTGGATGAACTTGACTGGCCTGCACAGAGCCCTGACCTCAACCACATTGAACACCTTTTGGATGAATTGGAATGCTGACTGCAAGCCAGGCCTAATCGCCCAATATCAGTGACCAACCTCAATAATACTTGTGATTGAATGAAAGCAAGTCTCCGCAGCAATGTTCCAACATCTAGTGGAAAGCCTTCCCAGAAGAGTGAAGGCTGTTATAGCAGCAAAGTGGGGACCAACTCTATATTAATGCCCATGATTTTAAAATGAGATGATTTACGAGAGTCCACACATACTTTTGGCCATATAGTGTATCATGGTCCAAACGCACCAACACAGTCGTGAAGAGGGCAGGACAACACTTCTTTCCCCTCAAGAGGCTGAAAATATTTGGGCGCTCAGATCCTCCAACGGTTCTACAGCTACACCATTGAGAGCGTCTTGACTGGTTGCATTACAGTTTGGCATCCTCTTGACATCCAACCATCCAATCCAAGGCGCTACAGAGGATAGTGCGTACAGCCCAGTCCTGCCATCCAGGACCTCTATACCAGGTGGTGGTGTACAGCCCAGTACATCACTGGGGCCAAGCTTCCTGCCATCCAGGACCTATATACTAGGCGGTGTCAGAGGAAGGCCCACAAAATTGTCAAAGACTCCAGCACCCATGTCATAGACTGTTCTCTCTGCTACCGCACGGCAAGCGGTACCAGAGCGCCAAGTCTGGGACCAAAAGGCTCCTGAACAGCTTTTACCCCCAAGCCATAAGACTGTTGAACAGTTAATCAAATGGCTACCCAGACTATTTACATTAACCCCATTTTTGTTGTTGTGCTGGCTCTATGCACTCCCACTAGACTCTACCCACACACCCACTAGACTCTACCCACTAGACTCTACCCACACTGACACCCCAACACACCACAGTTTCTGTTAGCCGGTAATAGACGGCTTTTGTCCGATAAAAACAGAGATCTAGAGGCAGTATGCATTTTAAAAACAAACATATACTGCATTCTTTGAAACCTGAACTTATTAATATGATACATGTTATTCAATCCCCACACTGCTCAGGCGTGTCAACGGTCGTCTGCATAGCCAGGTGCTAAAATAGAACGTGGTTATTTGAGCGTCTGCGTTTGGTTCTATTTGTGATGCTTAATGCGCTGCAAGTTACGCACCTCCCACCTCCTCATTGATTTTTAAGAGCATAGACCCAATGTGGGTGACTGAAAGATGAACTGAGGTCCACACTGGTGGTGGTAATGCACCTTAAAGTTGGTTGACAACCACCATATAAACTCCAAAGAAGTAGCCTGAAGGAGGAGAGATTACTAGAAACTGCCTTGGTTTACCCTTTTATCTGTGGATTAATTGTCAGAGTAGAGAACCTTGTGCATTTCAGGTAAAATAACAACCTAATGTTTATATCCCAGGACAAATGACCTAGCAACAGCAAACTAGCTAAACAGGACAAACTAGCTAGCTAAATTGCCATTGATGTTAAAGGCTTTTCAACCTGTCCCCAAATGAATATAGTTGGTTCAGAGTTTGTTTTTATATTTCAACCTGTGTATCCCGATCGCGACTGGTGTGGTTGGACAAAATCAACATGTGCGCGATGGCGCAACATATCTTATTAGATCTCCTGTCTTTCTAAATTTCGAACAGATATTTTCATATCGGTCGCATAAAACTGCTTGCATGACGAAGGTGTTTTCCCACTAATTGCATTATGGAACAAAGATTTGCGTGTCGCCTACTGCCTTGTGCGCATTGCTGTGCTTACATTGTGAATAATAATATTTTATCAACATTTTATAAACAAATACATTTTTATTTGATTTTGAAGTTAGCTTGGGGTTGCTTTCGAGTTAGCTTGGGGTTGCTTGCGAATTAGCGCGGGGTTGCTTGCGAGTTAGCGCGGGGTTGCTAGCGAGTTAGCGCGGGGCTGCTAGCAAAGTTAGCGCGGGAGCACAGAGGAATGCTCTCTTCTTTCAATTTGAAAATACTGGTATAACTATTTCTGAAAGTTCTGATAAATTCTACTTAATTACCACAAACAAATCCATGAAATACAATAGAATGACAAACCAAATGGTGGTTTCTTCCCTGTCTTCTCTCTGGTGGTGCCAAGAATGATGAAGAACAGTAGGCTACGTGTGTGCACTGGGGAGGCCTGTGGAAGCTTGACCACTTTCGCCAATCAGAACCTTGAAAATAATCTAAATGAACTTTAACTGCCTTGTCCATAAAACTGCACGGACCCCCTCTTATGAGGACACCCAAACCAGAGTGGCCACCGCAAAGCCCAAGGAGCCCGACCCTCTCTGGAAGTTCCTGTAGCCCTGCTTGGTATAATTATCTTATACTGGCTATTGGTTGAGACGCAGGGCATGTTCTGGGGCGGCAGGTAGCCTAGTGGTTAGAGCGTTGGACTAGTAACCGGAAGATTGCAAGATCGAATCCCCGAGCTGATGAGGTAAAAATCTGTCTTTCTGCCCCTGAACAAGGCAGTTAACCCACTGTTCCCAGGCCGTCATTGAAAATAAGAATTTGTTCTTATTAACTGACTTGCCTGGTTAAATAAAGGTCAAATAAAAACATACACTACGCTGTAAGTTATACAATGAAATGCCTACTTGCAGCTCAAGCTCTCCTCTCAGACAGTGCAATGAGATATATATATATAATATATAATATATGTGTATGTGTATTTACATTAGGCTATACCCTATAGCTACTGTCACCACGTAAAGCCTATACTATAAATGATTGCTGTTTGTTCCTGAACTGGCCTGATGACAGAGATGTCCTTCAGCACCACAAGTTCTACCTCTAACATGATGTGCGATTCTAGGGATGTCCTTCAGCACCACAAGTTCTACCTCTAACATGATGTGCGATTCTAGGGATGTCCTTCAGCACCACAAGTTGGTTCAACCTCTAACATGATGTGCGATTCTAGGGATGTCCTTCAGCACCACAAGTTGGTTCAACCTCTAACATGATGTGCGATTCTAGGGATGTCCTTCAGCACCAGGAAGGGCACTCCAATCTCTTAAAATAACCATTATCAAGATCTGCTTCCTACATCTAATAGCCCCACTTATCACTTATTATTATTACTACAAATAGAAGATTATCACTTCTCACAATGGTGCTGGTTTAGTAAAGTTAGATCAAAGCTGAATCAATGTATCGCATGATCACATAACGATTAATGAGTATTTTACTTAACATAACCACATTTAATAGCATAGTAGGCCTGCTATTTTACACCAAAAATACCTAATTTCTAGTGAGATTTTAGGATGGTTAGCTGAAGCTGAATAGTCAAAAAAAATCCTCACGCGCCAAAACTCAACATAGTGGACCACGAGGCAGGATATATGCTTTGATTGAAACTAAATAGAAGGCTAATAGTTAACACCATCTGTCCTCATTTGCTCATGAGACAGTCATTCAAGAAGCTCTAAATGCCTGCTGCCATGAAACTGACTGAGAACAGATGATTTGCATGCAGATGCAGTTTGGACATTTCACTCGTGAAGAATGATCATTTATGACAGTGATGGCCTATTTTAAAATGAGGAATATCTACCTTGGTGTTTGAAGGTATTAAAGAAAACATTTCTTGAGACAATAGACCTGTGTGGGCATAGTCAGACATTGCAATTGGAGGATGCATTTTATGCATATTCTATCACGATAGGCTATACAATAGGCTACATCTGCCAGTACAAACTTTGATCGAGGAAATGATGACTTACATTTGAGTAATTTAGCACACATTCTTATCCAGAGCCACTTACAGTAGTGAGTTCATACCTTTTTCATACGGGTCCTCCGTGGGAAACAAACCCACAACCGTGGCTTTGCAAGTGCCATGCTCTACCAACAGAGCCACACAGAACATTTAAATGTTACTAAAAAATAAATAGCACCACAACACTGAAAGTCACCAACAATATTTTGTGTTGCTAGCTAGCTAGTTAGCTGTGGTTTGCCAGCTAGTTAGCTGTGGTTTGCCAGCTAGTTAGCTGTGGTTTGCCAGCTAGTTAGCTGTGGTTTGCCAGCTGCTTGGGCCAGAGATGTTAAAGAAAGGAGGAGATAGGAATCCCAATGAATGATGGAACGTATAACACCGAACCCAAATCAAATCAAATCAAATGTATTTATATAGCCCTTCGTACATCAGCTGATATCTCAAAGTGCTGTACAGAAACCCAGCCTAAAACCCCAAACAGCAAGCAATGCAGGTGTAGAAGCACCTTCACAGCAGACAACAGACTTGACAGCAGACTGTCAACCAATTGCGTTAAAGTTGTCATGCTGCGTCAGGTGGTTGCTAAGCTAATCGGCACGCTATCCCTTCTCAAAGTCAGGGTATGAGTCGAGAAAGTACGTAATGTCACGAATCCAAAGCTATACCATTTTTCAGAGAACACCATTGAAAATTAGACCCTGGTCTCAATTGGGTTCACCTGATTAAATAAAAAAAAGTTCATCAAAAATAAAATATACAATATTAGAGAACAAGTTAATTATCTCACATCTTGAAAAAGATTTGTAATGTTGTGCTTCTTGTTCACGCAATTCATGTTGATGTTGGGTTTTTGAGCTAGCGCCCAATTGATTCCCATTCACTCCATGAAGGAGTGCTCTCCTTGTTGTAGAATGCACCGCGTGGCCCATTGACAATGCATCGGTAACGTAAACAATGGCCGTTAATTTGATTCCTATCTCCCACAAAGTAGATCTGCTCTGGGTTGCTAACTAGTTAGCTGCGGTTGCTAGCATGGTAGCTGTGATTGCTAGCGAGTTAGCTGTAGTTTCCTAGACGCTTCAGGTTTGTTCATTTCCAACACAGCCATAATATGGAGTCTGAATGTACAAAAGGATACTTGCAGAAGGTCTCCATGACAACAGGTAGGTCCAGGTTCAGGAAGCCGAAGCGAGGAGCAAAGTTGGTCAGACTGACTGTGGAGGACAGGACAGGCATTAAGACAGACAGACAGGCATTAAGACAGACAGACAGACAGGCATTAAGACAGACAGACAGACAGGCATTAAGACAGACAGACAGACAGGCATTAAGACAGACAGACAGACAGACAGGCATTAAGACAGACAGACAGGCATTAAGACAGACAGACAGGCATTAAGACAGACAGACAGGCATTAAGACAGACAGACAGACAGACAGAGTTATGGTTAGTTGGTCAGACAGGAGGGAGGGACAAAAACAGGACAGACAGAGGACAGTGTCTGTGTTAGGGTTAGTTGGTCAGACAGGAGGGGCATTAACACACACTGACCTGCATATTGGAGGTGAGGAGGGTACCCCACAAACAGCATCTGTGTATTGGGTGGATGAGTAAGACGGATCAACCTGGTCTGGTTCTCCAGTGAAGGTGTGACACAGACACTGGGTGAGTGTGTGTCAGGGTCTGTGTCAAGATGTGTGTGTGTGAGGCAGTCTGCGTTGCTGCGACACACACGGCTTCCAGACAGCATCTTACGAGCCGGGAGACACGCATACTGAAACACAACCAGCAGTTAGTCCAATATCTGTGTGTGTGTGTAGGGCTGTACCCCACCCTCAAACCCTGGCCCGACCGAGAGTCGTTTGTTCTTTCAACCAATCGGTCAACATTTTGAAACGTGTATTTTGCCATATATAGACACACCCTGTGTTTGATTAAATTAACTCTATGCACCGAGCTGGTCTGATGCTTTAAGCACTGTGTGATTAAATTAACTATGCACTGAGCTGGTCTGATGCTTTAAGCACTGTGTGATTAAATTAACTATATGCACTGAGCTGGTCTGATGCTTTAAGCACTGTGTGATTAAATAATTAAGACATGGAGCCTGAGATGAAGATAAGCAGAAAATAAAATCTGGACCACCGTCCTGCCTTTACGCTCGTTAAGTTACTAGTAATAGGCTACACCGTAGGTCAGCAAGCTCTTCCATCAGCAACTGTATCTTATCATTTCTAGCATCCTGCGTGCCAGTTATGATTTCCATGGAACAGTATTATTTCAACTATAATAACATCTTCGTCAAAATCACTGTCGTGGTTAAGCTAAACTAAATCTAAATGAAAATGATAAATGTAAAAGCTAAAATGTATAATTTGAGCTAACCTTTTTCCTAACCTTCCAAACGGCTCATTCATCCCCCTCCTCTCCCCTGTAACTATTCCCCAGGTCGTCGTTGTAAATGAGAATGTGTTCTCAGTCAACTTACCTGGAAAAACAGGGATAAATAAAAGTATAAAATGAAGACTAAATTCTGCAAACCTGCTAAGGAAGAGTACATTCCAGTCATAGCTGTAGTCCACCAAGTGAGAACCCTATGCATGGTCTATATTATCACCTATAGTCTAGCTAAATAAAGGTTCAATTATTACTTGTATTTCTTTTAAATCACCTGTAGTCCAACTGAAGCAGCATAGTGCCTATAAATACATGGGCTGAAGCATGGGGTTGCCCATCTGCATTTACACTACTGGACACCCGAGACATGGATTGTTCTCCATGACCCCATCCGGCAGGCGGTACATCAAGGCTCTCACAAACAGACTCCTAAACAGCTTCTATCCCCTGGTCATAAGATACAGGACTGTTTTTCTAGCACAGACTGGAATATGTTCCGGGATTCTTCCGATGGCATTGAGGAGAACACCACATCAGTCACTGGCTTCACCAATAAGTGCATCGATGACATCATCCCCAAAGTGACTGTACGTACATACCCCAACCAGAAACCATGGATTACAGGCAACATCCGCACTGAGCTAAAGGGCAGAGCTGCTGCCTTCAAGGAGCAGGACTCTAACCCAGACGCTTTTAAGAAATCCCGCTACACCCTCAGACGAATCATCAAACAGGCAAAGCGCCAATACAGGACTAAGATTGAATCGTACTGCATCGGCTCCGACGCTCGTCAGATGCATTCTCTCAACCAGCTTCATGAGGTGTTCACCTGGAATGCATTTCAATGAACAGGTGTGCCTTGTTAAGTTAATGTGTGGAATTTCTTTCCTTCTTAATGCGTTTGAGCTAATCAGTTGTGTTGTGACATGGTAGGGGTGGTATACAGAAGATAGCCCTATTTGGGAAAAGACCAAGTCCATATTATGGCAAGAACAGCTCAAATAAGCAAAAAGAAACGACAGTCCATCATCATTATCATTATCTATATTATTATCATCTATATTATTAATATATTATTATTATCCATATTACTATCTATATTATCTATATTATCATTATCTATATTATTATCAATATTATCATTATCTATATTATTATCATCTATATTATTAATGTATTATTATTATCCACATGGCGCTTGTAACGCCAGGGTAGTGGGTTCGATTCCCGGGACCACCCATACGTAGAATGTATGCACACATGACTGACTGTAAGTCGCTTTGGATAAAAGCGTCTGCTAAATGGCATATATTATTATTATTATTATATTATCTATATTATTATCAATATTATCATTATCTATATTATTATCATCTATATTATTAATGTATTATTATTATCCACATTACTATCTATATTATCTATATTATCTATATTATCTATATTATTATCAATATTATCATTATCTATATTATTATCATCTATATTATTAATGTATTATTATTATCCATATTACTATCTATATTATCTATATTATTATCAATATTATCATTATCTATATTATTATCATCTATAGTATTAATATGTTACTATCTATATTATTATCATCAATATTATTATTATCTATATTATCATCAATATTATTATTATTATTATTATCTATATTACTATCTATATTAATGTATTATTATTATCATTATCTATATTATTATCAATATTATCATTATATATATTATCATCAATATTATTATTATTATCTGTATTACTATCTATATTAATGTATTATTATTATTATCATTATCTATATTATTATCAATATTATCATTATATATATTATCAATATCTATATTATTATCAATATCTATATTATTATCTATATTATTTATATTATTATCATTATCTATATTAATGTATTATTACTATCTATATTACTATCTATATTATGTATATTATTATCTATATTATTATCATTATCTATATTAATATATTATTATTATCTATACTACTATCTAAATTATTTATATTATTATCTATATTATTATCACTATCTATATTAATGTGTTATTATATTATTATATATATTACTATCTATATTATGTATATTATTATCTATATTATTATCATTATCTATATTAATGTATTATCATTATCTATACTACTATCTATATTATTTATATTATTATCTATATTATTGTCATTATCTATATTATCAATATCTATATTATTATCAATATCTATATTAGTATCTATATTATTTATATTATTATCATGATCTATATTATTATCTATATTATTATCATTATCTATATTATTTATATTATTATCATTATCTATATTAATATATTATTATTATCTATACTACTATCTACATTATTTATATTATTATCTATATTATTATCACTATCTATAGTAATGTATTATTATATTATTATCTATATTACTATCTATATTATGTATATTATTATCTATATTATTATCATTATCTATATTAATATATTATTATTATCTATACTACTATCTACATTATTTATATTATTATCTATATTATTATCACTATCTATAGTAATGTATTATTATATTATTATCTATATTACTATCTATATTACTATCTATATTATTTATATTATTATCATTATCTATATTATTATCTATATTATTATCTATATTATTATCTATATTATTATCATTATCTATATTAATGTATTATCATTATCTATACTACTATCTATATTATTTATATTATTATCTATATTATTTATATTATTATCTATAATATTATTATCAATATTAAGATTTATATTATTATCTATATTATTTATATTATTATCTATATTATTATCATTATCTATATTATTATCTATATTACTATCTATATTATGTATATTATTATCTATATTATTATCATTATTAATATATTATTATTATCTATACTACTATCTACATTATTTATATTATTATCTATATTATTATCACTATCTATAGTAATGTATTATTATATTATTATCTATATTACTATCTATATTATGTATATTATTATCTATATTATTATAATTATTAATATATTATTATTATCTATACTACTATCTACATTATTTATATTATTATCTATATTATTATCACTATCTATAGTAATGTATTATTATATTATTATCTATATTACTATCTATATTATGTATATTATTATCTATATTATTATCATTATTAATATATTATTATTATCTATACTACTATCTACATTATTTATATTATTATCATCATTATCTATATTAATGTATTATCATTATCTATACTACTATCTATATTATTTATATTATTATCTATATTATTTATATTATTATCTATATTATTATCATTATCTATATTAATGTATTATCATTATCTATACTACTATCTATATTATTTATATTATTATCTATATTATTTATATTATTATCTATATTATTTATATTATTATCTATATTATTATTATCAATATGAAGATTTATATTATGATTATTATCTGTATTATTATCATCATCATTTTAAACCTGCTATATCCTGTGCCCTAACCCTGTGCACGTGATGAATAAACTTTGAAAAGGCCTGATTTTTTATAATAATAATGAATTATAATGACAAAGTATTATTAATCACCTGAAAAGTGTTTTTCCCGCAATTGCATTAAGAATTGTTGCGCATTGACGGCTTCAGTCCTGGAAGTATGTGATTTTAGGGGCAAGGCCTTTTGCCCTTCAAGAGGTGCCCAATCTACTAGGGAATCCAGGCCTTCTGCGAAGGCACCGAGGACGAACAAAGTTCACCAGAACCCTGCTGAAATGTTAGTCAAAAGCAGGAATAGGCTGCAAAGGTGCAACCAGTACAGCCCAGTTCGGTTAGTCACAACATCCTGTTTCAGATCAGACCAGAAGAAGTTAAGCAAGATATGGTCATACATCTTGTTGAGCCCAAGATGGCCTGCCATACTACCATCATGAGCCAACCTATATCTCTTGTTGAAGTGCAATTGGAATGACAATTTGAGATACACTGGAACAATCGTCCTGCCCAGAAGTGTCGCTAGAACGCCATTTCCTCATTAGAACACCATCTGTCAAAGAATCCCCCCACAAACTTTATCAAACTCCTTCTCTGGCCATATCTTAGCAGAAAAAGGGGAGAGGGAAACATATTTACTAGACATTTAAGTGTCAGCTGTAGGGAGCCTCTCTTCCTTCAGCGGATCTACAAACTCACTCACCTTTGGGGTTTGCAAAGGAGAGGTCAACTCAGGAGGTTTACTGAAATCAGGATCACCCATAAACGTCTCAGACAGATCGACCATGGTGGGATCGCTGACATCCTCAACACTTGACTTGCTTCTGGTGACTTTCTTAGACATAGTGCGTGTAACGGCACATGCTGGGAACACGTTAGTAGAAGTCGGCCGATTAATAAGGGACCATTTCAAGTTTTCATAACAACCGGTAATTTTTCGACACCATTTATGGATGATTATATTGCATTCCAGAAGGAAGCTGCGTGGCAGGCTGACCACCTGATACGCCTGATACGCCTGATACGCGACTGCAGCAAGGAGCCAAGCTGCGTGGCAGGCTGACCACCTGATACGCCTGATACGCGAGTGCAGCAAGGAGCCAAGCTGCGTGGCAGGCTGACCACCTGATACGCCTGATACGCGAGTGCAGCAAGGAGCCAAGCTGCGTGGCAGGCTGACCACCTGATACGCCTGATACGCGACTGCAGCAAGGAGCCAAGCTGCGTGGCAGGCTGACCACCTGATACGCCTGATACGCGACTGCAGCAAGGAGCCAAGCTGCGTGGCAGGCTGACCACCTGATACGCCTGATACGCGACTGCAGCAAGGAGCCAAGCTGCGTGGCAGGCTGACCACCTGATACGCCTGATACGCGAGTGCAGCAAGGAGCCAAGCTGCGTGGCAGGCTGACCACCTGATACGCCTGATACGCGACTGCAGCAAGGAGCCAAGCTGCGTGGCAGGCTGACCACCTGATACGCCTGATACGCGAGTGCAGCAAGGAGCCAAGCTGCGTGGCAGGCTGACCACCTGATACGCCTGATACGCGACTGCAGCAAGGAGCCAAGCTGCGTGGCAGGCTGACCACCTGATACGCCTGATACGCGAGTGCAGCAATGAGCCAAGCTGCGTGGCAGGCTACCACCTGATACGCCTGATACGCCTGATACGCGAGTGCAGCAAGGAGCCAAGCTGCGTGGCAGGCTACCACCTGATACGCCTGATACGCGAGTGCAGCAAGGAGCCAAGCTGCGTGGCAGGCTGACCACCTGATACGCGAGTGCAGCAAGGAGCCAAGCTGCGTGGCAGGCTGACCACCTGATACGCCTGATACGCGAGTGCAGCAAGGAGCCAAGCTGCGTGGCAGGCTGACCACCTGATACGCCTGATACGCGAGTGCAGCAAGGAGCCAAGCTGCGTGGCAGGCTGACCACCTGATACGCCTGATACGCGACTGCAGCAAGGAGCCAAGCTGCGTGGCAGGCTGACCACCTGATACGCCTGATACGCGACTGCAGCAAGGAGCCAAGCTGCGTGGCAGGCTGACCACCTGATACGCCTGATACGCGACTGCAGCAAGGAGCCAAGCTGCGTGGCAGGCTGACCACCTGATACGCCTGATACGCGAGTGCAGCAAGGAGCCAAGCTGCGTGGCAGGCTGACCACCTGATACGCCTGATACGCGACTGCAGCAAGGAGCCAAGCTGCGTGGCAGGCTGACCACCTGATACGCCTGATACGCGAGTGCAGCAAGGAGCCAAGCTGCGTGGCAGGCTACCACCTGATACGCCTGATACGCGACTGCAGCAAGGAGCCAAGCTGCGTGGCAGGCTACCACCTGATACGCCTGATACGCGAGTGCAGCAAGGAGCCAAGCTGCGTGGCAGGCTACCACCTGATACGCCTGATACGCGAGTGCAGCAAGGAGCCAAGCTGCGTGGCAGGCTGACCACCTGATACGCGAGTGCAGCAAGGAGCCAAGCTGCGTGGCAGGCTGACCACCTGATACGCCTGATACGCGAGTGCAGAAAGGAGCCAAGCTGCGTGGCAGGCTGACCACCTGATACGCCTGATACGCGAGTGCAGCAAGGAGCCAAGCTGCGTGGCAGGCTGACCACCTGATACGCCTGATACGCGAGTGCAGCAAGGAGCCAAGCTGCGTGGCAGGCTGACCACCTGATACGCCTGATACGCGAGTGCAGCAAGGAGCCAAGCTGCGTGGCAGGCTGACCACCTGATACGCCTGATACGCGAGTGCAGCAAGGAGCCAAGCTGCGTGGCAGGCTGACCACCTGATACGCCTGATACGCGAGTGCAGCAAGGAGCCAAGCTGCGTGGCAGGCTGACCACCTGATACGCCTGATACGCGAGTGCAGCAAGGAGCCAAGCTGCGTGGCAGGCTGACCACCTGATACGCCTGATACGCGAGTGCAGCAAGGAGCCAAGCTGCGTGGCAGGCTGACCACCTGATACGCGAGTGCAGCAAGGAGCCAAGCTGCATGGCAGGCTGACCACCTGATACGCCTGATACGCGAGTGCAGCAAGGAGCCAAGCTGCGTGGCAGGCTGACCACCTGATACGCCTGATACGCGAGTGCAGCAAGGAGCCAAGCTGCGTGGCAGGCTGACCACCTGATACGCGAGTGCAGCAAGGAGCCAAGCTGCATGGCAGGCTGACCACCTGATACGCCTGATACGCGAGTGCAGCAAGGAGCCAAGCTGCGTGGCAGGCTGACCACCTGATACGCCTGATACGCGAGTGCAGCAAGGAGCCAAGCTGCGTGGCAGGCTGACCACCTGATACGCGAGTGCAGCAAGGAGCCAAGCTGCATGGCAGGCTGACCACCTGATATGCCTGATACGCGAGTGCAGCAAGGAGCCAAGCTGCATGGCAGGCTGACCACCTGATACGCCTGATACGCGAGTGCAGCAAGGAGCCAAGCTGCGTAGCAGGCTGACCACCTGATACGCGAGTGCAGCAAGGAGCCAAGCTGCATGGCAGGCTGACCACCTGATACGCCTGATACGCGAGTGCAGCAAGGAGCCAAGCTGCGTGGCAGGCTGACCACCTGATACGCGAGTGCAGCAAGGAGCCAAGCTGCGTGGCAGGCTGACCACCTGATACGCCTGATACGCGAGTGCAGCAAGGAGCCAAGCTGCATGGCAGGCTGACCACCTGATACGCCTGATACGCGAGTGCAGCAAGGAGCCAAGCTGCATGGCAGGCTGACCACCTGATACGCCTGATACGCGAGTGCAGCAAGGAGCCAAGCTGCGTAGCAGGCTGACCACCTGATACGCGAGTGCAGCAAGGAGCCAAGCTGCATGGCAGGCTGACCACCTGATACGCGAGTGCAGCAAGGAGCCAAGCTGCGTGCAGGCTGACCACCTGATACGCCTGATACGCGAGTGCAGCAAGGAGCCAAGCTGCATGGCAGGCTGACCACCTGATACGCCTGATACGCGAGTGCAGCAAGGAGCCAAGCTCCATGGCAGGCTGACCACCTGATACGCCTGATACGCGAGTGCAGCAAGGAGCCAAGCTGCGTGGCAGGCTGACCACCTGATACACCTGATACGCCTGATACGCGAGTGCAGCAAGGAGCCAAGCTGCATGGCAGGCTGACCACCTGATACGCGAGTGCAGCAAGGAGCCAAGCTGCGTGGCAGGCTGACCACCTGATACGCGAGTGCAGCAAGGAGGCAGGCTGACCACCTGATACGCGAGTGCAGCAAGGAGCCAAGGTAAGTTGCCAGCTAGCATTAAACTTTTCTTATAAAAAACAATACATATTCACTAGTTAACTACACATAGTTGATGAAATTACTAGGTTAACTAGCTTGTCCTGCGTTGCATATAATCAATGCGGTGCCTGTTATTTTATCATCGAATCACAGCCTACTTCAACTTCGCCAAACGGGTGATGATTTAACAAAGGAGCGTCCGTGAAAAAAGCACAATCGTTGCACGAATGTACCTAACCATAAACATCCAATGCCTTTCTTAAAATCAGAAGAAGTATATATTTTTTAAACCTGCATATTTAGTTAAAAGAAATTCATGTTAGCAGGCAATATTAACTAGGAAAATTGTGTCACTTCTCTTGCATTCATTGCACGCAGTCAGGGTATATGCAGCAGTTTGGGCCAACTGGCTCTTTACGAACTAATTTGCCAGAATTTTACATAATTATGACATAACATTGAAGGTTGTGCAATGTAACAGGAATATGTAGACTTATGGATGCCACCCGTTACATAAAATACGGAACGGTTCCGATGAGGTATACTCTACCACCCATAGGACCCTTTCCATCCTCCTCCCTCTATGGGGTATACTCTACCACCCATAGGACCCTTTCCATCATCCTCCCTCTATGAGGTATACTCTACCACCCATAGGACCCTTTCCATCATCCTCCCTCTATGGGGTATACTCTACCACCCATAGGACCCTTTCCATCATCCTCCCTCTATGGGGTATACTCTACCACCCATAGGACCCTTTCCATCATCCTCCCTCTATGGGGTATACTCTACCACCCATAGGACCCTTTCCATCATCCTCCCTCTATGGGGTATACTCTACCACCCATAGGACCCTTTCCATCCTCCTCCCTCTATGGGGTATACTCTACCACCCATAGGACCCTTTCCATCATCCTCCCTCTATGGGGTATACTCTACCACCCATAGGACTCTTTTCATCATCCTCCCTCTATGGGGTATACTCTACCACCCATAGGACCCTTTCCATCATCCTCCCTCTATGGGGTATACTCTACCACCCATAGGACCCTTTCCATCATCCTCCCTCTATGGGGTATACTCTACCACCCATAGGACCCTTTCCATCATCCTCCCTCTATGGGGTATACTCTACCACCCATAGGACCCTTTCCATCATCCTCCCTCTATGGGGTATACTCTACCACCCATAGGACCCTTTCCATCATCCTCCCTCTATGGGGTATACTCTACCACCCATAGGACCCTTTCCATCATCCTCCCTCTATGGGGTATACTCTACCACCCATAGGACTCTTTTCATCATCCTCCCTCTATGGGGTATACTCTACCACCCATAGGACCCTTTCCATCATCCTCCCTCTATGGGGTATACTCTACCACCCATAGGACCCTTTCCATCATCCTCCCTCTATGGGGTATACTCTACCACCCATAGGACCCTTTCCATCATCCTCCCTCTATGGGGTATACTCTACCACCCATAGGACCCTTTCCATCATCCTCCCTCTATGGGGTATACTCTACCACCCATAGGACCCTTTTCATCATCCTCCCTCTATGGGGTATACTCTACCACCCATAGGACCCTTTCCATCATCCTCCCTCTATGGGGTATACTCTACCACCCATAGGACCCTTTCCATCATCCTCCCTCTATGGGGTATACTCTACCACCCATAGGACCCTTTCCATCCTCCTCCCTCTATGGGGTATACTCTACCACCCATAGGACCCTTTCCATCATCCTCCCTCTATGGGGTATACTCTACCACCCATAGGACCCTTTCCATCATCCTCCCTCTATGGGGTATACTCTACCACCCATAGGACCCTTTCCATCATCCTCCCTCTATGGGGTATACTCTACCACCCATAGGACCCTTTCCATCCTCCTCCCTCTATGGGGTATACTCTACCACCCATAGGACCCTTTCCATCATCCTCCCTCTATGGGGTATACTCTACCACCCATAGGACCCTTTCCATCCTCCTCCCTCTATGGGGTATACTCTACCACCCATAGGACCCTTTCCATCATCCTCCCTCTATGGGGTATCCTCCCTCTATTGGGTATCCTCCCTCTAGGAGGGGTTCTAGGTGGGGTTCTAGGAGGGGTTCTAGGAGGGGTTCTAGGTGGGGTTCTAGGGGGGGGGTTCTAGGTGGGGTTCTAGGAGGGGTTCTAGGAGGGGTTCTAGGAGGGGTTCTAGAAAGGGTTCTAGGAGGGGTTCTAGGAGGGGTTCTAGGTGGGGTTCAAGGAGGGGTTCAAGGAGGGGTTCAAGGAGGGGTTCTAGGAGGGGTTCTAGGAGGGGTTCTAGGTGGGGTTCTAGGAGGGGTTCAAGGAGGGGTTCTCGGTGGGGTTCTAGGTGGGGTTCAAGGAGGGGTTCTAGGTGGGGTTCTAGGTGGGGTTCTAGGAGGGGTTCTAGGAGGGGTTCTGAAAGACACTCATACAGTTGACTAGTAGCAACAACTGGAACTTAAGACACCCACCATGAGCCCACTAAATTTGCCCACTACGAGACAAACAAAAGAATAACCCAAACCAACTTAAAGACAGGAAGCAAACCAAGAAGGTGGAGCAAAACAAAAAACAGGGAAGATCAGATATAGGATTGTTTTTCTAGAAATCAAATAGGAGCCAACTAAAGATGTTGACCCTCCACCTCTCTCAAGGAAACTGGAGCACTGGGCCAGCCAATAGAAACCTGTGGTAGCACAGGTGAAACACCTACTGACTAAAGAGATGGACAAGCCAGCACATTTACTGACTAATGAGGTGACAACAATCGGTGTGCTAAAGGTCAAACCTCAAAACATAAATGGAAAAACCAAAACCTGTAACAGCCGGGAGAAGGGAATGATATTATTATATTCTGCCCAAGGGCACAACGGCAACTTTAGCAGCAAGGAATGGATTTGGATTTCATTGCGGATCTACAAAAACGACCTCTCCAGAATCCTAATGACAGAAAACCGTAGCAGGGACGGGACTTTAACCCCTCTGTAGGGGTTACCGCAGCATTCTAAGGCACTTCAATATTTAGTCTTGCCCATTCATCCTCTGAATGACACACATACACAATCCATGTCTCAATTATCTCTAAGCTTAAAAATCCTTATTTAACCTGCCTCCTCCCGTTCATCTCCACTGATTGAAATGGATTTAACAAGTGACATCAATAAGGGATCATAGATTTCACCTGGTCAGTCTGTCATGGAAAAAGCAGTGTTTCATAATGTTTTGTACACTCAGTGTATGTAATGGAGAATTGATAGACTACCAATCAAAAGGTAAACAATTCACACAATGAAGTTATGAAATAATGAATGAGCACGAATTGGCGGGAGAACGTGCATTCTGGAGCCCCGCCTTCTGAGTCTTAATCCCGTTCCTATTGGACTGTACCATACCTGCAGTCTCCTCAAAGGATTTGTCTACTGAGAGGGGAACGGCTCAAACTGGTGTCACATATATTTGCGACCGCTCGAGAAACAGGCTATCAACCAAACAATCGACGAGTCAACTAAATGGGGTCAGCCCTGTGTGTGTCTGTTTGTGTGGCTCACCTCCTTCTCCTGTAGTTTGGTGTAGGAGAAGCAAAGATCAGTCAGACTGTTGTTGCTGCAGCATTCTATAGAAGTATCCAATCTCCTGTAAACTACAGGGAGAGATCAGTCAGACGGTTGTTACTGCAGCATTCTATAGAAGTATCCAAACTCCTGTAAACTACAGGGAGAGATCAGACTGTTGTTACTGCAGCATTCTATAGAAGTATCCAACCTCCTGTAAACTACAGGGAGAGATCAGACTGTTGTTACTGCAGCATTCTATAGAAGTATCCAACCTCCTGTAAACTACAGGGAGAGATCAGACTGTTGTTACTGCAGCATTCTATAGAAGTATCCAACCTCCTGTAAACTACAGGGAGAGATCAGACTGTTGTTACTGCAGCATTCTATAGAAGTATCCAACCTCCTGTAAACTACAGGGAGAGATCAGACTGTTGTTACTGCAGCATTCTATAGAAGTATCCAACCTCCTGTAAACTACAGGGAGAGATCAGACTGTTGTTACTGCAGCATTCTATAGAAGTATCCAACCTCCTGTAAACTACAGGGAGAGATCAGACTGTTGTTACTGCAGCATTCTATAGAAGTATCCAATCTCCTGTAAACTACAGGGAGAGATCAGACTGTTGTTACTGCAGCATTCTATAGAAGTATCCAACCTCCTGTAAACTACAGGGAGAGATCAGACTGTTGTTACTGCAGCATTCTATAGAAGTATCCAATCTCCTGTAAACTACAGGGAGAGATCAGACTGTTGTTACTGCAGCATTCTATAGAAGTATCCAATCTCCTGTAAACTACAGGGAGAGATCAGACTGTTGTTACTGCAGCATTCTATAGAAGTATCCAATCTCCTGTAAACTACAGGGAGAGATCAGACTGTTGTTACTGCAGCATTCTATAGAAGTATCCAACCTCCTGTAAACTACAGGGAGAGATCAGACTGTTGTTACTGCAGCATTCTATAGAAGTATCCAACCTCCTGTAAACTACAGGGAGAGATCAGACTGTTGTTACTGCAGCATTCTATAGAAGTATCCAACCTCCTGTAAACTACAGGGAGAGATCAGACTGTTGTTACTGCAGCATTCTATAGAAGTATCCAACCTCCTGTAAACTACAGGGAGAGATCAGACTGTTGTTACTGCAGCATTCTATAGAAGTATCCAACCTCCTGTAAACTACAGGGAGAGATCAGACTGTTGTTACTGCAGCATTCTATAGAAGTATCCAACCTCCTGTAAACTACAGGAGAGATCAGACTGTTGTTACTGCAGCATTCTATAGAAGTATCCAACCTCCTGTAAACTACAGGAGAGATCAGACTGTTGTTACTGCAGCATTCTATAGAAGTATCCAATCTCCTGTAAACTACAGGGAGAGATCAGACTGTTGTTACTGCAGCATTCTATAGAAGTATCCAACCTCCTGTAAACTACAGGGAGAGATCAGACTGTTGTTACTGCAGCATTCTATAGAAGTATCCAATCTCCTGTAAACTACAGGGAGAGATCAGACTGTTGTTACTGCAGCATTCTATAGAAGTATCCAATCTCCTGTAAACTACAGGGAGAGATCAGACTGTTGTTACTGCAGCATTCTATAGAAGTATCCAATCTCCTGTAAACTACAGGGAGAGATCAGACTGTTGTTACTGCAGCATTCTATAGAAGTATCCAACCTCCTGTAAACTACAGGGAGAGATCAGACTGTTGTTACTGCAGCATTCTATAGAAGTATCCAATCTCCTGTAAACTACAGGGAGAGAGGGAGGGGACAGAGACAAAGAGAGGAAGAGGAGAGAGCGAGAGGAGAGAGTGAAGCATTAGTAACATTGGTGTGTGTGTACCTCGACCATGGGCCCAGCTGGGTTGCAGGGTGTGTGTTGGGACACAGTATCCAGTCTGAGGTGTGTGAGTGTGGATTGTGAGACAGGAGTTCCAGTCCTCTACTGTTCTGACATCACAATCCTCCAGCCCGGTCACCATGTCACCTATTGACAGACCTCTAGGACCGTCTGCAGGAGAGCCCTGACACACACACACACACACACACACACACACACACACACACACACACACACACACACACACACACACACACACACACACACACACACACACACACACACACACACACACACACACACACACACACACACACACACACACACAGTTAACAAACACTAGATCGTTACCTTACAAGAGGGATAAACCAGTGTGTTCACACAAACACACTAGAGCTGGGACAATAAACAAATGATCGACACGGGAATTTAGCTGATATCCTTCATTATAAGTAGCCTATACTAGAGAAATGTCAAGTTTGAAATGAAATACGTTTGTTAATCTGGGGGATTGTTAATGGGACAAATGATGGCTTCAGTCGTAGTAGTTCAAAGGAAAATAAAAACGGTGGTGCACATTCATGTTAGAAACTTAGCGTTCTATTCATCATTATCGTATCAATTCAGCTCTTCACACTACTGTCCCACACTAACCTGCACCACCTCGGTGACGAGGGCTCCAGCCCCAGTGTAGTAAACAGGAAACAGGAAGACAGGCAACAGGAAGAGGAAACACAATGCTGCTACACACAGCACAAAGTTATGCCACACCCCTAGAGAGAGAGACAGAGACACAGAGAGAGAGACAGAGACACAGAGAGAGAGAGAGAGAGAGAGAGAGAGAGACAGAGAGAGAGAGAGAGAGAGAGAGAGAGAGAGAGAGAGAGAGAGAGAGAGAGAGAGAGAGAGAGAGAGAGAGAGAGAGAGAGAGAGAGAGAGAGAGAGAGAGAGAGACAGAGAGAGAGACAGAGAGAGGCGAGTTTTGAAGATGGTTAGTTAAAACATGTTCACCGTTAGAGAGTGGTATCTTAGTGATCACCTGCCAAGTGGTTGAACAGATTTGATTCAACATGAACAGAAAACAACGGACGATGTTCTGGTTAGAGGACCTAATAGTACACACGCTCTCTTAGTTGAGATGTGTGTCTGAATGTGTGAGAATCTTACCTGCACAGAAGATGCGTAGCTGTTGGGCAGGTGAGATGAGGTTGAGGTGTGTGGTGAAGAGATCTACGAAAGCTCCGGGATACACCACGAACACAAACACACCGAAACCATTCACACGTACCTGCTCCCTACACACCACACACACACACACACACACACACACACACACACACACACACACACACACACACACACACACACACACACACACACACACACACACACACATTCTATTTTAAAGGTTCCATTTTTTCATGTGTACAACATCTAAAAACTTGCATCACAATACTGAGAACGTTTCCATTTCTAAAAGGAGGTATTTTGTGTATTTTTTTTCCCCAGAGCTCCCGTACTACACAACGACGATGAGGAAGTGAATCGCTGGTTGTAGTAGGTCAAAGTTAAATCGCAAAAAATATATACATATATTAAATATATTATATATATATATTAAACTTAAACACATATTTGCTATGTGAAGTGATGGGGTGTAAAATGGACTTTAATCTCAAATTAACTTAATCCTTGTAGTCTGGTGCATATTTGTTTTTATCTCAGGTCAGATACAGCATGGTCCAGTTAGTGTCTCAGTTCAGTTACAGCATGGTCCAGTTAGTGACTCAGTTCAGTTACAGCATGGTCCAGTTAGTGTCTCAGTTCAGTTACAGCATGGTCCAGTTAGTGACTCAGTTCAGTTACAGCATGGTCCAGTTAGTGACTCAGTTCAGTTACAGCATGGTCCAGTTAGTGTCTCAGTTCAGTTACAGCATGGTCCAGTTACTGACTCAGTTCAGTTACAGCATGGTCCAGTTAGTGACTCAGTTCAGTTACAGCATGGTCCAGTTAGTGTCTCAGTTCAGTTACAGCATGGTCCAGTTAGTGACTCAGTTCAGTTACAGCATGGTCCAGTTAGTGACTCAGTTCAGTTACAGCATGGTCCAGTTAGTGACTCAGTTCAGATACAGCATGGTCCAGTTAGTGACTCAGTTCAGTTACAGCATCGTCTAGTTAGTGACTCAGTTCAGATACAGCATGGTCCAGTTAGTGACTCAGTTCAGTTACAGCATCGTCTAGTTAGTGTCTCAGTTCAGTTACAGCATCGTCTAGTTAGTGTCTCAGTTCAGTTACAGCATCGTCTAGTTAGTGACTCAGTTCAGATACAGCATGGTCCAGTTAGTGACTCAGTTCAGTTACAGCATGGTCCAGTTAGTGACTCAGTTCAGATACAGCATGGTCCAGTTAGTGACTCAGTTCAGATACAGCATGGTCCAGTTAGTGACTCAGTTCAGATACAGCATGGTCCAGTTAGTGACTCAGTTCAGATACAGCATGGTCCAGTTAGTGACTCAGTTCAGATACAGCATGGTCCAGTTAGTGACTCAGTTCAGATACAGCATGGTCCAGTTAGTGACTCAGTTCAGATACAGCATGGTCCAGTTAGTGACTCAGTTCAGTTACAGCATCGTCTAGTTAGTGACTCAGTTCAGTTACAGCATGTCTAGTTAGTGTCTCAGTTCAGTTACAGCATTGTCTAGTTAGTGACTCAGTTCAGATACAGCATGGTCCAGTTAGTGACTCAGTTCAGTTACAGCATCGTCTAGTTAATGACTCAGTTCAGTTACAGCATCGTCTAGTTAGTGACTCAGTTCAGTTACAGCATCGTCTAGTTAGTGTCTCAGTTCAGATACAGCATGGTCCAGTTAGTGACTCAGTTCAGTTACAGCATGGTCCAGTTAGTGACTCAGTTCAGATACAGCATGGTCCAGTTAGTGACTCAGTTCAGATACAGCATGGTCCAGTTAGTGACTCAGTTCAGTTACAGCATGGTCCAGTTAGTGACTCAGTTCAGTTACAGCATGGTCCAGTTAGTGACTCAGTTCAGTTACAGCATGGTCCAGTTAGTGACTCAGTTCAGTTACAGCATGGTCCAGTTAGTGACTCAGTTCAGATACAGCATGGTCCAGTTAGTGACTCAGTTCAGTTACAGCATGGTCCAGTTACTGACTCAGTTCAGTTACAGCATGGTCCAGTTAGTGACTCAGTTCAGTTACAGCATGGTCCAGTTAGTGACTCAGTTCAGTTACAGCATGGTCCAGTTAGTGTCTCAGTTCAGTTACAGCATGGTCCAGTTAGTGACTCAGTTCAGTTACAGCATGGTCCAGTTAGTGACTCAGTTCAGTTACAGCATGGTCCAGTTAGTGTCTCAGTTCAGTTACAGCATGGTCCAGTTACTGACTCAGTTCAGTTACAGCATGGTCCAGTTAGTGACTCAGTTCAGTTACAGCATGGTCCAGTTAGTGTCTCAGTTCAGTTACAGCATGGTCCAGTTAGTGACTCAGTTCAGTTACAGCATGGTCCAGTTAGTGACTCAGTTCAGTTACAGCATGGTCCAGTTAGTGACTCAGTTCAGATACAGCATGGTCCAGTTAGTGACTCAGTTCAGTTACAGCATCGTCTAGTTAGTGACTCAGTTCAGATACAGCATGGTCCAGTTAGTGTCTCAGTTCAGTTACAGCATCGTCTAGTTAGTGTCTCAGTTCAGTTACAGCATCGTCTAGTTAGTGACTCAGTTCAGATACAGCATGGTCCAGTTAGTGACTCAGTTCAGTTACAGCATGGTCCAGTTAGTGACTCAGTTCAGTTACAGCATGGTCCAGTTAGTGACTCAGTTCAGATACAGCATGGTCCAGTTAGTGACTCAGTTCAGATACAGCATGGTCCAGTTAGTGACTCAGTTCAGATACAGCATGGTCCAGTTAGTGACTCAGTTCAGATACAGCATGGTCCAGTTAGTGACTCAGTTCAGATACAGCATGGTCCAGTTAGTGACTCAGTTCAGATACAGCATGGTCCAGTTAGTGACTCAGTTCAGATACAGCATGGTCCAGTTAGTGACTCAGTTCAGTTACAGCATCGTCTAGTTAGTGACTCAGTTCAGTTACAGCATCGTCTAGTTAGTGTCTCAGTTCAGTTACAGCATCGTCTAGTTAGTGACTCAGTTCAGATACAGCATGGTCCAGTTAGTGACTCAGTTCAGTTACAGCATCGTCTAGTTAATGACTCAGTTCAGTTACAGCATCGTCTAGTTAGTGACTCAGTTCAGTTACAGCATCGTCTAGTTAGTGTCTCAGTTCAGATACAGCATGGTCCAGTTAGTGACTCAGTTCAGTTACAGCATGGTCCAGTTAGTGACTCAGTTCAGATACAGCATGGTCCAGTTAGTGACTCAGTTCAGATACAGCATGGTCCAGTTAGTGACTCAGTTCAGTTACAGCATGGTCCAGTTAGTGACTCAGTTCAGTTACAGCATGGTCCAGTTAGTGACTCAGTTCAGTTACAGCATGGTCCAGTTAGTGACTCAGTTCAGTTACAGCATGGTCCAGTTAGTGACTCAGTTCAGATACAGCATGGTCCAGTTACTGACTCAGTTCAGTTACAGCATGGTCCAGTTACTGACTCAGTTCAGTTACAGCATGGTCCAGTTAGTGACTCAGTTCAGTTACAGCATGGTCCAGTTAGTGTCTCAGTTCAGTTACAGCATGGTCCAGTTAGTGACTCAGTTCAGTTACAGCATGGTCCAGTTAGTGACTCAGTTCAGTTACAGCATGGTCCAGTTAGTGACTCAGTTCAGTTACAGCATGGTCCAGTTAGTGACTCAGTTCAGATACAGCATGGTCCAGTTAGTGACTCAGTTCAGTTACAGCATGGTCCAGTTAGTGACTCAGTTCGGTTACAGCATGGTCCAGTTAGTGACTCAGTTCAGTTACAGCATGGTCCAGTTAGTGACTCAGTTCAGATACAGCATGGTCCAGTTAGTGACTCAGTTCGGTTACAGCATGGTCCAGTTAGTGACTCAGTTCGGTTACAGCATGGTCCAGTTAGTGACTCAGTTCAGTTACAGCATGGTCCAGTTAGTGACTCAGTTCAGTTACAGCATGGTCCAGTTAGTGACTCAGGTCAGTTACAGCATGGTCCAGTTAGTGACTCAGTTCAGATACAGCATGGTCCAGTTAGTGACTCAGTTCAGATACAGCATGGTCCAGTTAGTGACTCAGTTCAGATACAGCATGGTCCAGTTAGTGACTCAGTTCAGATACAGCATGGTCCAGTTAGTGACTCAGTTCAGATACAGCATGGTCCAGTTAGTGACTCAGTTCAGATACAGCATGGTCCAGTTAGTGACTCAGTTCAGATACAGCATGGTCCAGTTAGTGACTCAGTTCAGTTACAGCATGGTCCAGTTAGTGACTCAGTTCAGATACAGCATGGTCCAGTTAGTGACTCAGTTCAGTTACAGCATGGTCCAGTTAGTGACTCAGTTCAGTTACAGCATGGTCCAGTTAGTGACTCAGTTCAGTTACAGCATGGTCCAGTTAGTGACTCAGTTCAGTTACAGCATGGTCCAGTTAGTGACTCAGTTCAGTTACAGCATGGTCCAGTTAGTGACTCAGTTCAGATACAGCATGGTCCAGTTAGTGACTCAGTTCAGATACAGCATGGTCCAGTTAGTGACTCAGTTCAGATACAGCATGGTCCAGTTAGTGTCTCAGTTCAGTTACAGCATGGTCCAGTTAGTGTCTCAGTTCAGTTACAGCATGGTCCAGTTATTGACTCAGTTCAGATACAGCATGGTCCAGTTAGTGACTCAGTTCAGTTACAGCATGGTCCAGTTAGTGACTCAGTTCAGATACAGCATGGTCCAGTTAGTGACTCAGTTCAGTTACAGCATGGTCCAGTTAGTGACTCAGTTCAGATACAGCATGGTCCAGTTAGTGACTCAGTTCAGATACAGCATGGTCCAGTTAGTGACTCAGTTCAGATACAGCATGGTCCAGTTAGTGACTCAGTTCAGTTACAGCATGGTCCAGTTAGTGACTCAGTTCAGTTACAGCATCGTCTAGTTAGTGTGTGTGTGTGTGTGTGTGTGTGTGTGTGTGTGTGTGTGTGTGTGTGTGTGTGTGTGTGTGTGTGTGTGTGTGTGTGTGTGTGTGTGTGTGAGATACATCTTACCTTATTGCTGCCACGGCATGGCCCAGTTCGTGTATTACCCCACTGACCAGCAAAGCAGAGAAGAAGTAGGCCAGCTGGCTGACTGGCAGGTTTATACCTGGGACCTGCACACACACAGCAGTCAGTACACAGACACACACAAACACAGACACACACACATTCTTTGTACGTACCACCACCTGTAGTGTTTGTTGATTGGCTCCCTGAGGGTGGTCTGATGTCATCTGATGGACAGTCTGCTGCAGGGTTCTAATTAGCAGCACCACCGAACCGCACATAGACACCAGCCCAAACACTAGACCACTGGTAAACCTACACACACACACACACACACACACACACACACACACACACACACACACACACACACACACACACACACACACACACACACACACACACACACACACACACACACACACACACACACACACAATTGTGGAACCAGGAACCGAGGGAATTAGGGTTAAGAGGGGTCAGGGATTACCAGAGAGGTATAGGGCATGAGGGTTAAGGGTCAGGTCTTATCATATGTAGTGTGTGTGAGGGTTAGAGGCCAAGGATCAGAGGTCAAGGATCAGAGGTCAGGTCTTACCAGAGGTAGAGGGCGTGTGGGTTGATGCGAGCGCAGCGTGAGAAGAGGCGGTTGAAGAGGGAGGTCTGCCAGCGGATGTGGAACGGAGAGAGAGACAGACCCTTTGACCCTAGCCACATCTCATAACAATGACCATATGACTCAGACAGCTGAGGGAGAGGAGGAGAGAGGACGTGTTACCTCTGCCCCGACACACATATCAAATACATTTGATTCATTCAAATGTATGTTTTAGCACAATATTCCAAATACCAGTATCACAAGAATGAAGGTTTTGTTCTTTTTAAAATTTTATTTTACCTTTATTTAACCAGGTAAGCAAGTTGAGAACAAGTTCTCATTTACAACTGCGGCCTGGCCAAGAGGCCAAGATAAAGCAAAGCAGTGCAACACAAACACAGGGTTTACACATGGAATAAACAAGCATACAGTCAATAACACAATAGAAACTAAATTAAGTCTATATACAGTGTGTGCAAATGGCGTGAGGAGGTAGGCAATAAATAGGCCATAGTAGCAAAGTAATTACAATTTAGCAGATTAACACTGGAGTGATAAATGAGCAGATGATGTGCAAGTAGAAATACTGGTGTGCAAAAGAGCAGAAAATCAAATCAAATAAAAACAGCATGGGGATGAGGTAGGTAGATTGGGTGGGCTATTTACAGATAGACTATGTACAGCTGCAGCGATCGGTTAGCTGCTCAGATAGCTGATGTTTAAAGTTAGTGAGGGAAATATAATTCTCCAGCATCAGCGATATACGTTCCAGTAACTGGCAGCAGAGAACTGGAAGGAAAGGCGGCCAAAGGAGGTGTTGGCTTTGGGGATGACCAGTGAGATATACCTGCTGGACTACGGGTGGGTGTTGTTATCGTGACCAGTGAGCTGAGATAAGGCGGAGCTTTACCTAGCATAGACTTATAGATGATCTGGAGCCACTGGGTCTGGTGCCTAATATGTAGGGAGGGCCAGCCGACTAGAGCATACAGGTCGTGGGTGGGTGGTATAAGGGGCTTTGTTAAAAAAAATGGATGGCACTGTGATAGACTGCATCCAGTTTGCTGAGTAGAGTGTTGGAAGCAATTTTGTAGATGACATCGCCGAAGTCGAGGATCGGTAGGATAGTCAGTTTTACTAGGGTAAGCTTGGCAGCGTGAGTGAAGGAGGCTTTGTTGCGAAATAGAAAGCAGATTTTAGATTTCATTTAGGATTGGAGATGTTTAATATGAGTCTGGAAGGAGAGTTTACAGTCTAAACAGACACCTAGGTATTTGTAGTTGTCCACATATTCTAGGTCAGAACTGTCCAGGGAAGTGATGCTAGTCGGGCGGGCGGGTGCGGGCAGTAAACGGTTGAAAAGCATACATTTGGTTTTACTATAGTTTAAGAGCAGTTGGAGGCCACGGAATTAGTGTTTTATGGCATTGAAGCTTGTTTGGAGGTAAGTTAACAGTGTCCAAAGAAGGGCCAGATGTATACAGAATGGTGTCGTCTGCGTAGAGGTGGATCAGGGAATCACCCGCAGCAAGAGCGATATCATTAATATATACAGAGAAAAGAGTCGGCCCAAGAATTGAACCCTGTGGCACCCCCAGAGAGACTGCTAGAGGTCCGGACAACAGACCCTCCAATTTGACACACTGAACTCTATCTGAGAAGTAGTTGGTGAACCAGGCGAGGCAGTCATTTGAGAAACCAAGGCTGTTGAGTCTGCCGATAAGAATACGGTGATTGACAGAGTCGAAAGCCTTGGCCAGGTCGATGAAGACAGCTGCACAGTACTGTCTTTTATCGATGGCGGTTATGATATCGTTTAGTACCTTGAGCGTGGCTGAGGTGCACCCGTGACCAGCTCGGAAACCAGATTGCACAGCGGAGAAGGTACGGTGGGATTCGAAATGGTCAGTGATCTGTTTATTAACTTGGCTTTCGAAGACTTTCGAGAGGCAGGGCAAGATGTACAGTGCCTTGCGAAAGTATTCGGCCCCCTTGAACCTTGCGACCTTTTGCCACATTTCAGGCTTCAAACATAAAGATATAAAACTGTATTTTTTTGTGAAGAATCAACAACAAGTGGGACACAATCATGAAGTGGAACAACATTTATTGGATATTTCAAACTTTTTTAACAAATCAAAAACTGAAAAATTGGGCGTGCAAAATTATTCAGCCCCTTTACTTTCAGTGCAGCAAACTCTCTCCAGAAGTTCAGTGAGGATCTCTGAATGATCCAATGTTGACCTAAATGACTAATGATGATAAATACAATCCACTTGTGAGTAATCAAGTCTCCCCGTATAAATGCACCTGCACTGTGATAGTCTCAGAGGTCCGTTAAAAGCGCAGAGAGCATCATGAAGAACAAGGAACACACCAGGCAGGTCCGAGATACTGTTGTGAAGAAGTTTAAAGCCGGATTTGGATACAAAAAGATTTCCCAAGCTTTAAACATCCCAAGGAGCACTGTGCAAGCGATAATATTGAAATGCAAGGAGTATCAGACCACTGCAAATCTACCATGACCTGGCCGTCCCTCTAAACTTTCAGCTCATACAAGGAGAAGACTGATCAGAGATGCAGCCAAGAGGCCCATGATTACTCTGGATGAACTGCAGAGATCTACAGCTGAGGTGGGAGACTCTGTCCATAGGACAACAATCAGTCGTATATTGCACAAATCTGGCCTTTATGGAAGAGTGGCAAGAAGAAAGCCATTTCTTAAAGATATCCATAAAAAGTGTTGTTTAAAGTTTGCCACAAGCCACCTGGGAGACACACCAAACATGTGGAAGAAGGTGCTCTGGTCAGATGAAACCAAAATTGAACTTTTTGGCAACAATGCAAAACGTTATGTTTGGCGTAAAAGCAACACCCTGAACACACCATCCCCACTGTCAAACATGGTGGTGGCAGCATCATGGTTTGGGCCTGCTTTTCTTCAGCAGGGACAGGGAAGATGGTTGAAATTGATGGGAAGATGGATGGAGCCAAATACAGGACCATTCTGGAAGAAAACCTGATGGAGTCTGCAAAAGACCTGAGACTGGGACGGAGATTTGTCTTCCAACAAGACAATGATCCAAAACATAAAGCAAAATCTACAATGGAATGGTTCAAAAATAAACATATCCAGGTGTTAGATTGGCCAAGTCAAAGTCCAGACCTGAATCCAATCGAGAATCTGTGGAAAGAACAGAAAACTGCTGTTCACAAATGCTCTCCATCCATTCTCACTGAGCTCGAGCTGTTTTGCAAGGAGGAATGGGAAAAAATGTCAGTCTCTCGATGTGCAAAACTGATAGAGACATACCCTAAGCAACTTACAGCTGTAATCGCAGCAAAAGGTGGCGCTACAAAGTATTAACTTAAGGTGGCTGAATAATTTTGCACGCCCAATTTTTCAGTTTTTGATTTGTTAAAAAAGTTTGAAATATCCAATAAATGTTGTTCCACTTCATGATTGTGTCCCACTTGTTGTTGATTCTTCACACAAAAATACAGTTTTATATCTTTATGTTTGAAGCCTGAAATGTGGTAAAAGGTCGCAAAGTTCAAGGGGGGCGAATACTTTCGCAAGGCACTGTATATAGGTCAAAAACAGTTTGGGTCTAGAGTGTCACCTCCTTTGATTAGGGGGATGACCGCGGCAGCTTTCCAATCTTTAGGGATTTTGGACGATACGAAAGAGTCTTATGAGCGTTTATGTCCGCTTGTTCTTATGTTGTCTTTTTGGTCTGTCTCCTTCACTGCTGCTGTGACTCTGCACTCTCTCATTTACACACACACACACACACACACACACACACACACACACACACACACACACACACACACACACACACACACACACACACACACACACACACACACACACACACACACACACACACACACACACAAAGCCCCTCCCACTCAACAACAAAGATAAGAGCACTGTCTCTCAGACAAGCGGTTTGAACTCCGTACTTGCATTTTAGCTTTGGTCCAACAGAATCGGTCTTATGGACATCAAAACATTATTTTACTGTAATAGAGGAGAAAACCTTCCTAACTATACCCTATTTACGTCTTTACTTCTCAAATCGCACACAGAGCAGACCCCATTAGAACCAGAGACATCTCAACTCCTCTAATCGCACACAGAGCAGACCCCATTAGAACCAGAGACATCTCAACTCCTCTAATCGCACACAGAGCAGACCCCATTAGAACCAGAGACATCTCAACTCCTCTAATCGCACACAGAGCAGACCCCATTAGAACCAGAGACATCTCAACTCCTCTAATCGCACACAGAGCAGACACTGTTAGAACCAGAGACATCTCAACTCCTCTAATCGCACACAGAGCAGACCCCATTAGAACCAGAGACATCTCAACTCCTCTAATCGCACACAGAGCAGACCCCATTAGAACCAGAGACATCTCAACTCCTCTAATCGCACACAGAGCAGACCCCATTAGAACCAGAGACATCTCAACTCCTCTAATCGCACACAGAGCAGACCCCATTAGAACCAGAGACATCTCAACTCCTCTAATCGCACACAGAGCAGACCCCATTAGAACCAGAGACATCTCAACTCCTCAAATCGCACACAGAGCAGACCCCATTAGAACCAGAGACATCTCAACTCCTCTAATCGCACACAGAGCAGACCCCATTAGAACCAGAGACATCTCAACTCCTCTAATCGCACACAGAGCAGACCCCATTAGAACCAGAGACATCTCAACTCCTCAAATCGCACACAGAACAGACCCCATTAGAACCAGAGACATCTCAACTCCTCAAATCGCACACAGAGCAGACCCCATTAGAACCAGAGACATCTCAACTCCTCTAATCGCACACAGAGCAGACCCCATTAGAACCAGAGACATCTCAACTCCTCAAATCGCACACAGAGCAGACACTATTAGCACCAACATTGAATATGGAAAATGAATGCTCAGTTTGTCGAACGCGGCATTATGGTAACATGTACTGCTAGAAGCATTTTACCCAAAGACTGTATAACCAGCTGTCTAGTTTTATAAATGTGCAATAAGCATGAAACAATTATATAAGGAATTGGCAAGTTCTTCTCATTGTGAAAAATAAGGTTGGCCACTTGATTTGAACAAAGTGGACTGGATAGCATTCTGTTCAAACAGTTTGAGATGGACAGAAGGGTGTGTTCATAACAATTCAACTGTTCTAACTTGCTATCAAGCAAATACATCCAGGTTGGCAAGACTTTAAATACAAAGACTAGCTGGCTAATCACTAACACGTGGGCTTGTGTTTGAGAGACTTGTTTATGAGACCTTGGTTCATTTTCTATAATAATTGCTGGTATGTAGAATTGTAGACAAGTGGGAGGAGTGGAGTTGCTGTGTGAGAGACAGAATGATGGGATGGGCTGAGGGAAGCTGAGGGTTGGTATGTAGAATTGGAGACAAGTGGGAGTGGAGTTGCTGTGTGAGAGAGAATGATGGGATGGGCTGGGGGAAGCTGAGGGTTGGTATGTAGAATTGGAGACAATAGGGAGTGGAGTTGCTGTGAGAGAGAGAATGATGGGATGGGCTGGGGGAAGCTGAGGGTTGGTATGTAGGATTGGAGACAAGTGGGAGTGGAGTTGCTGTGTGAGAGAGAATGATGGGATGGGCTGGGGGAAGCTGAGGGTTGGTATGTAGAATTGGAGACAATAGGGAGTGGAGTTGCTGTGAGAGAGACAGAATGATGGGATGGGCTGGGGGAAGCTGAGGGTTGGTATGTAGAATTGGAGACAACTGGGAGTGGAGTTGCTGTGTGAGAGAGAATGATGGGATGGGCTGGGGGAAGCTGAGGGTTGGTATGTAGAATTGGAGACAAGTGGGAGTGGAGTTGCTGTGTGAGAGAGAATGATGGGATGGGCTGAGGGAAGCTGAGGGTTGGTATGTAGAATTGGAGACAAGTGGTAGTGGAGTTGCTGTGAGAGAGACAGAATGATGGGATGGGCTGAGGGAAGCTGAGGGTTGGTATGTAGGATTGGAGACAAGTGGGAGTGGAGTTGCTGTGTGAGAGACAGAATGATGGTCAAAAGAAAGGGGGGAAAAGTGTAAATAAAACAATAAAAGTACATTTGAATGACACTAAGTGGCAATGTTTTTACAACTAATCTGGTTTGCCTGAGGCTGATGCCGTGCAGGTGTTTGTACACATGTATATACACACACTCTCATTCAAATAAACACATACAAGAACACACACATACATGTAACAGTGCTAGACATGCCTACTGTATGTTTGTGTGCATTGCTGTTCTGATTTTAGTTGTCCTTTGTTTTAAATTTGTTTTATTATTTTTGTTGTTTGCTGTTTTCTTCTGTCTTTTCCGTGTTTCTCTTTAGTTCTCTTGGTTGTTGGTGCATTGGGGGGGGGTTCTTGGGGGTAGGGAATGGAATTAATTGTATTTTTTATTGTCCTCGGGGAGGACTGTGGGAGGGATCTCGACTGGTTGAGGGACAGCTATTGGGGAACTGTGGGGGGGATCTTGGAGGGTTTGGGTTTCACAAGATTGTAATCATGAAAAAGGAAACTGACATATTTCATATCACTGTCATGCACACGCACCCTCACACATAAGGATGGCTATGTTGCAGAAAGACTGATTCATGTTTGATAGTGTCTTGATGCTGTATTGTTTGTCCTTCATGTTCTAATACTTTAATGTTAACCCTTCCTTGTGTTTTTTGTAATACATTTTTTTATAAAAAATAAATAAACGATTCCTATATCAACATAAGCTGAGAGGCCACTCTGCAAGATAGAAGCCACTGCTCCAAAACCGTTATGAAAAAGCCAGACAACGGTTTGCAACTGCACATGGGGACAAAGATTGTACTTTTTGGAGAAATGTCCTCTGGTCTGATGAAACAAAAATAGAACCGTTTGGCCATAACGTTATGTTTGGAGGAAAAAGGGGGATGTTTGCAAACCGACGAACACCATCCCAACCATGAAGCACGGGGGTGGCAGCATTATGTTGTGGGGGTGCTTTGCTGCAGGAGGGACTGGTGCACTTCACAAAATAGACAGCTTCATGAGGCTGGAAAATTATGTGGATATATTGAAGCAACATCTCAAGACATCAGTCAGGAAGTTAAAGCTTGGTGGCAAATGTCATATAATATGTAATATCTTCCAAATGGACAATGACCCCAAGCATACTTCCAAAGTTGTGTCAAAATGACATTAAGGACAACAAAGTCAAGGTATTGGAGTGGCCATCACAAAGTCCTGACCTCAATCCCATAAAAAAAATGTGTGGGCAGAACTGAAAAAGCGTGTGCGAGCAAGGAGGCCTACAAACCTGACTCAGTTACACCAGCTCGGTCAGGAGGAATGGGCCAAAATTCACCTTACTTATTGTGGGAAGCTTGTGGAAGGCTACCTGAAACGTTTGACCCAAGTTAAACAATTTAAAGGCAATGCTACCAAATACCAATTGAGTGTATGTAAACTTCTGACCCACTGGGAATGTGATGAAATAAATAAAAGCTGAAATAAATCATCCTCTACTGTTATTCTGACATTTTATATTCTTAAAATAAAGAGGTGATCCTAACTGTCCTAAAACAGGGGATTTTTACTAGGATTAAATGTCAGGAATTGTGAAAAACTGAGTTTAAATGTATTTGGCTAAGGTGTATGTAAACTTCCGACTTCAACTGTATATACAGTGAATTGACCATATGTTTGAAAAAAATGTAGATATGATTTTTAGGCCATACCACTGCCATTTACACCGATCGTGCTAGCCCCCGTACGCACACCGATAGTCCTAGCCCCCGTACGCACACCGATAGTCCTAGCCCCCGTACGCACACCGATCGTGCTAGCCCCTGTACGCACACCGATAGTCCTAGCCCCTGTACGCACACCGATAGTCCTAGCCCCGTACGCACACCGATCGTGCTAGCCCCCGTACGCACACCGATCGTGCTAGCCCCCGTACGCACACCGATAGTCCTAGCCCCTGTACGCACACCGATAGTCCTAGCCCCCGTACGCACACCGATAGTCCTAGCCCCCGTACGCACACCGATAGTCCTAGCCCCCGTACGCACACCGATCGTGCTAGCCCCCGTACGCACACCGATAGTCCTAGCCCCGTACGCACACCGATAGTCCTAGCCCCCGTACGCACACCGATAGTCCTAGCCCCTGTACGCACACCGATAGTCCTAGCCCCCGTACGCACACCGATAGTCCTAGCCCCCGTACGCACACCGATAGTCCTAGCCCCCGTACGCACACCGATAGTCCTAGCCCCCGTACGCACACCGATAGTCCTAGCCCCTGTACGCACACCGATAGTCCTAGCCCCCGTACGCACACCGATAGTCCTAGCCCCCGTACGCACACCGATAGTCCTAGCCCCCGTACAAACACCGATAGTCCTAGCCCCCGTACGCACACCGATCGTGATAGTCCTAGCCCCTGTAAGCACTGATAGTCCTAGCCCCTGTAAGCACTGATAGTCCTAGCCCCTGTAAGCGCTGATAGTCCTAGCCCCTGTAAGCGCTGATAGTCCTAGCCCCTGTAAGCACTGATAGTCCTAGCCCCTGTAAGCACTGATAGTCCTAGCCCCTGTAAGCACTGATAGTCCTAGCCCCTGTAAGCACTGATAGTCCTAGCCCCTGTAAGCACTGATAGTCCTAGCCCCTGTAAGCACTGATAGTCCTAGCCCCTGTAAGCACTGATAGTCCTAGCCCCTGTAAGCACTGATAGTCCTAGCCCCTGTAAGCACTGATAGTCCTAGCCCCTGTAAGCACTGATAGTCCTAGCCCCTGTAAGCACTGATAGTCCTAGACCCATTGGATATCATGAAATTTGGGATAAAAAGGGGCAAAAAGAAAATTATCATAAAAAATAAAAAGTGATTTTGAGGTCAAAAAACCTGAAGACAAAAACGTGGGTTAATCAGTCTATTTGCTGTGGTATCAAGTATTGATTTTTCCAATTCTGCCCTCTAGAGGATTTAGCAGAAAATTACAAATGGCATTGAAATCTGCAATAAATAAATGTTGTACTTTATTTTAAGTCTCTTTTTGCACTTTAACAGCCACAATAAATCTATCCAAATCAATGTAAAAATCTAAAACTTTCTTAGTCACATGCGCCAAATACAACAAGTGTAGACTTTACCATGAAATGCTGACTGACAAGCCCTTAACCAACAGTGTAGACCTTACTGTGAAATGCTGACTGACAAGCCCTTAACCAACAGTGTAGACCTTACAGTGAAATGCTTACTTACAAGCCCTTAACCAACAGTGTAGACCTTACTGTGAAATGCTGACTGACAAGCCCTTAACCAACGGTGTAGACCTTACTGTGAAATGCTGACTGACAAGCCGTTAACCAACAGTGTAGACCTTACTGTGAAATGCTGACTGACAAGCCCTTAACCAACAGTGTAGACTTTACCATGAAATGCTTACTGACAAGCCCTTAACCAACAGTGTAGACCTTACTGTGAAATGCTTACTGACAAGCCCTTAACCAACAGTGTAGACCTTACTGTGAAATGCTGACTGACAAGCCCTTAACCAACAGTGTAGACCTTACTGTGAAATGCTTACTGACAAGCCCTTAACCAACAGTGTAGACCTTACTGTGAAATGCTGACTGACAAGCCCTTAACCAACAGTGTAGACCTTACTGTGAAATGGTTACTGACAAGCCCTTAACCAACAGTGTAGACCTTACTGTGAAATGCTTACTTTACAAGCCCTTAACCAACAGTGCAGTTCAAGAAAGAGTTAAGAAAATATTTTCTAGATAAACTAAAGTAAATTATAGAAAACACAATGACATAACAATAACGAGGCTATATACAGGGGGTACCAGTACCGAGTCAATGTGGAGGCTATATACAGGGGGTACCGAGTCAATGTGTGGTGGTTCAGGTTAGTAATGAGGCTATATACAGGGGGTACCGAGTCAATGTGGAGGCTATATACAGGGGGTACCGAGTCAATGTGGAGGCTATATACAGGGGGTACCAGTACTGAGTCAATGTGTGGTGGTTCAGGTTAGTAATGAGGCTATATACAGGGGGTACCGAGTCAATGTGGAGGCTATATACAGGGGGTACCAGTACCGAGTCAATGTGTGGTGGTTCAGGTTAGTAATGAGGCTATATACAGGGGGTACCGAGTCAATGTGGAGGCTATATACAGGGGGTACCGAGTTAATGTGGAGGCTATATACAGGGGGTACCAGTACTGAGTCAATGTGCGGTGGTTCAGGTTAGTAATGAGGCTATATACAGGGGGTACCGGTACTGAGTCAATGTGCGGTGGTTCGGGTTAGTAATGAGGCTATATACAGGGGGTACCAGTACTGAGTCAATGTGCAGGGGTTCAGGTTCGTAATGAGGCTATATACAGGGGGTACCAGTACTGAGTCAATGTGCGGGGTTCAGGTTAGTAATGAGGCTATATACAGGGGGTACCAGTACTGAGTCAATGTGCGGGGTTCAGGTTAGTCGAGGTAATATGTACATGTAGGTAGGGGTGAAGTGACTATGTATAGATAATAAACAGAGAGTACATGTAGGTAGGGGTGAAGTGACTATGCATAGATAATAAACAGAGAGTACATGTAGGTAGGGGTGAAGTGACTATGCATAGATAATAAACAGAGAGTACATGTAGGTAGGGGTGAAGTGACTATGCATAGATAATAAACAGAGAGTACATGTAGGTAGGGGTGAAGGGACTATGCATAGATAATAAACAGAGAGTACATGTAGGTAGGGGTGAAGGGACTATGCATAGATAATAAACAGAGAGTAGCAGCAGTGTACATGTAGGTAGGGGTGAAGGGACTATGCATAGATAATAAACAGAGAGTACATGTAGGTAGGGGTGAAGGGACTATGCATAGATAATAAACAGAGAGTACATGTAGGTAGGGGTGAAGGGACTATGCATAGATAATAAACAGAGAGTACATGTAGGTAGGGGTGAAGTGACTATGCATAGATAATAAACAGAGAGTACATGTAGGTAGGGGTGAAGGGACTATGCATAGATAATAAACAGAGAGTACATGTAGGTAGGGCTGAAGGGACTATGTATAGATAATAAACAGAGAGTACATGTAGGTAGGGGTGAAGTGACTATGCATAGATAATAAACAGAGAGTACATGTAGGTAGGGGTGAAGTGACTATGCATAGATAATAAACAGAGAGTACATGTAGGTAGGGGTGAAGTGACTATGCATAGATAATAAACAGAGAGTACATGTAGGTAGGGGTGAAGTGACTATGTATAGTTAATAAACAGAGAGTACATGTAGGTAGGGGTGAAGTGACTATGTATAGATAATAAACAGAGAGTACATGTAGGTAGGGGTGAAGTGACTATGTATAGATAATAAACAGAGAGTACATGTAGGTAGGGGTGAAGGGACTATGTATAGATAATAAACAGAGAGTACATGTAGGTAGGGCTGAAGGGACTATGTATAGATAATAAACAGAGAGTACATGTAGGTAGGGGTGAAGGGACTATGAAGAGATAATAAACAGAGAGTACATGTAGGTAGGGGTGAAGTGACTATGCATAGTTAATAAACAGAGAGTACATGTAGGTAGGGGTGAAGTGACTATGTATAGATAATAAACAGAGAGTACATGTAGGTAGGGCTGAAGGGACTATGTATAGATAATAAACAGAGAGTACATGTAGGTAGGGGTGAAGGGACTATGTATAGATAATAAACAGAGAGTACATGTAGGTAGGGCTGAAGGGACTATGTATAGATAATAAACAGAGAGTACATGTAGGTAGGGGTGAAGGGACTATGAAGAGATAATAAACAGAGAGTACATGTAGGTAGGGGTGAAGGGACTATGTATAGATAATAAACAGAGAGTACATGTAGGTAGGGCTGAAGGGACTATGTATAGATAATAAACAGAGAGTACATGTAGGTAGGGGTGAAGGGACTATGAAGAGATAATAAACAGAGAGTACATGTAGGTAGGGGTGAAGTGACTATGCATAGTTAATAAACAGAGAGTAGCAGCAGTGTACATGTAGGTAGTGACTATGTATAGATAATAAACAGAGAGTACATGTAGGTAGGGGTGAAGGGACTATGTATAGTTAATAAACAGAGAGTAGCAGCAGTGTACTAAACAAATGGAGGAGGGGGGGGTCAATGTAAATAGTCCAGTGGCCATTTGATTAGTTGTTCAGCAGTCTGATGGCTAGAAGCTGATAAGGAGCCATTTGGTCCTAGACTTGGCGCTCCGGTACCGCCTGCCGTTTCAGTCTCCTGAGGCTATATATATATATATATATATATAAAAGGTGTTGTCGTGCCCTCTTCACGACTGTCTTGGTGTGTTTGGACCATGATAGTTATTTTGACTATAAACACAAGGGCATTCTAATTTAAAAGATGGCTAGTCATCATTAGCCTGGTTCTGTATGGAGGCACATTATGGAACACTAAGGAAATGGTGCAACCAACTGAAAAGGTTGGTAGCACAGTAGTAATGTTACGGTTGTTTCCAAGGCATGCATCGACATTGCTAAGCAGTTTCATTCGAAACAGTGTGCTGATGCTTGTATCACTTTATCAGAAATACGTGATCAATGACGTCCGATGCTTATTTTTCCCGAACAACCACCTGATTGGTTTGGTAGAAGATAAAAGGCTACTGGCATGTGCGACGTCATTTATCATAATTCTAAATGATTTTGACCAGCAGGTGCGACTAGCCCCTATATAGCAGTGTCCCCAACACCATTCCTGAGTCCAAACTAGCCCCTGGCCTTACCCCTCCTAGTCTAGACCAGGATGGGAAAACTCCAGTCCTCTGGAGGCCTAATTGGTGTCACACTTTAACCCCAACTAATAATCAACGAATCATGATCTTCAGTTAAAAATGCAATGAGTTAATCAGCTGTTAGGGATGTGGGGAAAGTGGAACAGCGCTCTGACCCCCGAGGACTGGAGTTGACCATCTCAGGTAACTGCTGTGTCAGATGGAAACGTATCGGAATAGTGAACTGGTTAGTTAACGTTAGCTAACTAACTACCTCGTATAAGTAAAATATAACAGCAGGTTAATTACATAACAATCCCGTTAGATCGGATCCGTCGTGCAGATAAGTTGGTCGATGGACCGGATCTAATGACTACCGTTAGCGAGCATATAGTCAGTGAAACATTACAACACCGGGATCGTAACATTACCTTCAGAAGCACGTCTGTTAGATAGACGAAGCACCAGACGCACAAAACACACACCACGAGCGGCACCGGAATCATGACGAGAGAAAGAGCAGACACATACAGGGGGGAGAAGAAATATAACACACTCAATCTCTACACGGTTACAGACAAGCTCATCGTCTTCCCCACTGTGCGACGTCACTTCCGGGACGACGACGCAAGGCCAGAGCAGTCGATAAGGTCAGACGGTAAAGTGTAGAATGATCGTCCGGGTCAATGCCGGTGTGGTGCCGAAAATCTTCCCGTGAAACCGCACACACTCAGTTCTTCATTGGTGCGATTTGCTTGATCATTGAAATTTCTGCTCTTCACTCCGTTGTCAGTTTAGCCAACATTTCACTGATCTTAGAAAGCATTTTTTTTATTTGTGTCCTTCAGGGCAGCTGTCAATGATCACATTAGGCTGCGTTACATTTTATTTTTATGGCGGTTTGATCGCGGGGGAGGCACTAGTAATGTCTGCAGTTTTCGGTTTGGTTATTTGTTTCAAGTGTATTAGTCCATAAATACATCTATTTGTCGAAATTCGTCATCTCTCCCAAGTCTTATTCGACTAGTAGTTGTTCTGAAATGTTTATATCTTGCCTACATTTTACTCCCTCCTTTGTTTAATATGAGTTTGAGTTTATTTTATTTTTACATGGACAGTGCAACGTGCCGGTTTTAGCCAGCTGGCTAATTTTCAACCGCAGTCCCTGGGCAGGTTATTAAAAACAATTACAATATAGCAACATAGGACAAGCAAGACGTAGCATACAGACAGAGCAACATAGAACAAAAAGCAGCAAGATAAAAATTCATAAAAGCAACAAAGTGTTTCCACACCTCACAAGCTACAGAAGACAGACAACATGGAAAGTGGCAACACACAGCTAGGGACCATGTTCACAAATCTGATTGACCTATAGCCATGTCTTCATGCATTTTGTGAAAGTGTGATAGGTGGTGCAGTTATGTCTGGAATACACTGCCATCAGACACACATGGGAAGCTCTCACAGAGAAAACGGATTTACTAAAGGTGCATTTCCTTATTAAGGGACCTATACAGTCACCTCTCATGGCAGACCTTGTGGATCTGCTGCCATATGTTTGGGTTTTCTTTTTAACAAAAATACTGAATGGAGGGGGAGCCAAGCCATTTAGGATCTTGAATACAAGACATGCGTCGGTGTATTGCACAAGATTTTACCAACTCAGGAGCTCATGCTTTCTGAGGATGTAACAGTGATGATGGCTATTGGGCCTCCTCTCAAGCACTTTGAGAGCCTGTTTGCAGACAGACTGAATAGGTCCTAATGTTGTACAGCAAGCTTGGGCCCAACTAGTCAAGCAGTATGTTAAGTGGGGGAGTATCATAGATTTGAAGTACAGTTTTGCTACCTCTGTAGTCAAACAATTTTGTATGAATCGGAAATTAGCTCGGTTCAATTTGGTTATTTGAATTACCTTTTTCACATGCTTTTTAAAAGAGAGGTTGGAATCAAGTATGATGCCACCTGGAGCTTCTCCCCTGACACATAGACATCTGGCTCAGTAGCATCTGTTGCCCTCTTTGTGAAGAACATGCAAACAGTTTTTTTCACATTGAGATGCAAACACTAGTCACTGAGCCACTTTGTAACCTGGACCATTACAGTAGTGAGTTCTTGTGCAGCTTGTTGTTTGCTCTTTGCATGCACATATATCACTGTATCATCTGCATACATTTGAACTTCAGACCCAGTACAGACAGAAGGCAGATCATTGTACAGGCTGAACAGGAGGGGCAGCAGTATTGACCCTTGGGGCACACCCACATCATAGCTAAGAGTGGGCAACAGCTCATTGCTCCCTCTGACACACTGAGTTCTGCCTTCAAGGTATGATTTCATCCATCTCAAGGCATCAGGGGAAAAGTTGAACTTGGACAATTTTGTGATGAGAATCTCATGGTTAACAGTATCAAAAGGCCTCCTTAGGTCCAGAAACACAGCCCCAACAACGCCCCCTTTGTCCATCTTGGACTTCACATTTTCCAGAAGAAAGCAGTTGGCCGTATCTGTGGAGTTTTTCGCTCTGAAGCCAAACTGCATGGAGTGTAATGTGAAGGGACTGTTGAGGTGGGCAATCAGTTGTTCTGCTACACACTTTTCAACAACCTTTGACACCACAGGTAGTATACTAAAACACTGTAGTTACACATACATACATTATTCATTTCGGTTGCTTATCCTGACATGAAGTTTGTTCTATAGAAAGTATTTCACTCTGATCTGTGCCACAGAAAGTATTTGACTCTAGTGACAAAATTAAGGAAATTAGAAGGGGGGTTAGTGTACCATCTGTGTATAAACTCAGCAAAAAAAGAAAACGTCCCTTTTTCAGGACCCTGTCTTGCAAATATAATTCATAGAAATCCAAATAACTTCACAGATCTCCATTGTAAAGGCTTTAAGCACTGTTTCCCATTCTTGTTCAATGGACCATAAACAATTAATCAACATGCATCTGTGGAACGGTCGTTAAGACACTAACAGCTTAGGAAATTAAGGTCACAGTTATGAAAACTTAGGACACTAAAGAGGCCTTTCTACTGACTCTGAAAACCCCACAAAAAAAGATGTCTCCCTGCTCATCTGCGTGACTGTGCCTTAGGTATGCTGCAAGGAGGCATGAGGACTGCAGATGTGGCCTGGGCAATAAATTGCACTGTCCGTACTGTGAGACGCCGAAGACAGCGCTACAGGGAGACAGGACGGACAGCTGATCGTCCTCACAGTGGCAGACCATGTGTAACAACACCTGCATGTTTTGATGTGAGAGAGGATGCCAACCCGCAGTCCCATTGTCACCACGTCGTTACCCGCTCTTAAGATAACCTTCGGGCCAACTGGGAGCCCAAGGCTGGTTAGGAGACACCACTAGAGACACTATTATGTAATTGTGATGAACTGAGTGAATATTAGGGTAGTACTGTGATTCATTAATCATATGCTGCCTTTCTGTTTTTATAATTCACAACTGATGTGCATTGAAGTACAGATTGAACTTGTATTTATTATATATTACAATTATAATATTTACAACGCATGTATTTATAACACTTGGATAATTAACTTATCCTGTGTTTATCAGATCAATGCAGATGAAAGACATGACATTGAGATGAACCAGTTTTAAACTATTTACATGGAAGTGTAGTGTAGTACATCACTGGTGCAAAGCTGCCTGCCATCCAGGACCTCTACACCAGGAGGTGTCAGAGGAAGGAATTGTCAAAGACCCCATTTACCCCAGTCATAGACTGTTCTCTCTACTTCTCTCTATTACCCCCAAGCCATAAGACTCCTGAACAGGTAGCCAAATGGTCACCCGGACTAATTGCATTGTGTGTCCCCCCCCAACCCCTCTTTGACGCTGCTGCTACTCTCTGTTTATTATATATGCATAGTCCCTTTATTAACTATGCATTCATGTACATTCTACCTCAATTGGCCCGACATACCAGTGCTCCCGCACATTGGCTAACCGGGCTATCTGCATTGTGTCCCACCACCCGCCAACCCCTCTTTTACGCTACTGCTACTCTCTGTTCATCATATTTGCATAGTCACTTTAATGATACCTACATGTACATACTACCTCAATCAGTCTGACTAACCGGTGTCTGTATATAGCCTTGCTACTGTTATTTTCAAATGTCTTTTTAGTGTTGTTTTATTTCTTTACCTCTCCCCCCACACACACACACCTTTTTTCCACACTATTGGTTAGAGCCTGTAAGTAAGCATTTTACTGTATTTCACCTGTTGTATTCGGAGCACGTGACAAATACACTTTGATTTCAACTATGTAATAGACTAGAAACATGATTTAACTAGTTAAAGGCTGATGTGTAATTAATTTATACTGAAATATTTAAACACTACACTTCCTATGCACCATGTAAATATTCAAACCGGTTCATGTCGATATCTAATTTCCTTCATCTGTCCCCCCTCATCTGTTTCACCTGTTCCTCTGATTGTCCCCACCCCCTCCAGGGGTCGCCTATTTTTCATCTGGAATGTTTAGTCAAGTCAACCAGCGTATTTTTCCCATTCTCCTTTTGCTATTCTCCTTTTTCTAGTCCTCCCGGTTTTGACCCTTGCCTGTCCCTGGACTCTGTACCTGCCTGCCTGACCATTCTGCCTGCCACTTTGTACCTCCTGGACTCTGATCTGGTTTTGACGTTTTTGCCTGTCCACGACCATTCCCTTGCCTGTCCACGACCATTCTCTTGCCTGTCCACGACCATTCCCTTGCCTGCCCACGACCATTCTCTTGCCTGTCCACGACCATTCCCTTGCCTGTCCACGACCATTCTCTTGCCTGTCCACGACCATTCTCTTGCCTGTCCACGACCATTCTCTTGCCTGTCCACGACCATTCTCTTGCCTGTCCACGACCATTCTCTTGCCTGTCCACGACCATTCTCTTGCCTGTCCACGACCATTCTCTTGCCTGTCCATGACCAACCGCCATGAAAAAGCCAGACTACGGTTTGCAACTGCACATGGGGACAAAGATTGTACTTTTTGGAGAAATGTCCTCTAGTCTGATGAAACAAAAATAGAGCTGTTTGACCATAATGACCATTGTTATGTTTGGAGGAAAAGGGGGGGCTTAAAAGCAGGAAAACACCATCCCAACAGTGAAGAACGGGGGTGGCAGCATCATGTTGTGGAGGTGGCAGCATCATGTTGTGGGGGTGGCAGCATCATGTTGTAGGGGTGGCAGCATCATGTTGTGGAGGTGGCAGCATCATGTTGTGGAGGTGGCAGCATCATGTTGTGGGGGTGGCTCATGTTGTGGGGGTGGCAGCATCATGTTGTGGGGGTGGCAGCATCATGTTGTGGAGGTGGCAGCATCATGTTGTGGAGGTGGCAGCATCATGTTGTGGGGGTGGCAGCATCATGTTGTGGAGGTGGCAGCATCATGTTGTGGGGGTGGCAGCATCATGTTGTGGAGGTGGCAGCATCATGTTGTGGGGGTGGCAGCATCATGTTGTGGGGGTGGCAGCATCATGTTGTGAGGTGGCAGCATCATGTTGTGGAGGTGGCAGCATCATGTTGTGGGGGTGGCAGCATCATGTTGTGGAGGTGGCAGCATCATGTTGTGGAGGTGGCAGCATCATGTTGTGGAGGTGGCAGCATCATGTTGTGGAGGTGGCAGCATCATGTTGTGGGGGTGGCAGCATCATGTTGTGGGGGTGGCAGCATCATGTTGTGGGGGTGGCAGCATCATGTTGTGGAGGTGGCAGCATCATGTTGTGGGGGTGGCAGCATCATGTTGTGGGGGTGGCAGCATCATGTTGTGGAGGTGGCAGCATCATGTTGTGGAGGTGGCAGCATCATGTTGTGGGGGTGGCAGCATCATGTTGTGGAGGTGGCAGCATCATGTTGTGGGGGTGGCAGCATCATGTTGTGGAGGTGGCAGCATCATGTTGTGGCGGTGGCAGCATCATGTTGTGGGGGTGGCAGCATCATGTTGTGGGGGTGGCAGCATCATGTTGTGGGGGTGGCAGCATCATGTTGTGGAGGTGGCAGCATCATGTTGTGGGGGTGGCAGCATCATGTTGTGGGGGTGGCAGCATCATGTTGTGGAGGTGGCAGCATCATGTTGTGGGGGTGGCAGCATCATGTTGTGGAGGTGGCAGCATCATGTTGTGGAGGTGGCAGCATCATGTTGTGGGGGTGGCAGCATCATGTTGTGGGGGTGGCAGCATCATGTTGTGGGGGTGGCAGCATCATGTTGTGGGGGTGGCAGCATCATGTTGTGGAGGTGGCAGCATCATGTTGTGGGGGTGGCAGCATCATGTTGTGGAGGTGGCAGCATCATGTTGTGGGGGTGGCAGCATCATGTTGTGGAGGTGGCAGCATCATGTTGTGGGGGTGGCAGCATCATGTTGTGGGGGTGGCAGCATCATGTTGTGGGGGTGGCAGCATCATGTTGTGGAGGTGGCAGCATCATGTTGTGGGGGTGGCAGCATCATGTTGTGGGGGTGGCAGCATCATGTTGTGGGGGTGGCAGCATCATGTTGTGGGGGTGGCAGCATCATGTTGTGGGGGTGGCAGCATCATGTTGTGGAGGTGGCAGCATCATGTTGTGGGGGTGGCAGCATCATGTTGTAGGGGTGCTTTGGTGCAGGAGGGACTGGTGGACTTCACAAAATAGATGGCATCATGAGGCTGGAAAATTATGTGGACATATTGAAGCAACATCTCAAGACATCAGTCAGGAAGTTAAAGCTTGGTCGCAAATGGGTCTTCTAAATGGACAATGACCCCAACCATACTTCCAAAGCTGTGGCAAAATGGCTTAAGAACAACAAAGTCGAGGTATTGGAGTGGCCATCACAAAGCCCTGACCTCAATCCTATAGAAAATGTGTGGGCAGAACTGAAAAAGCGTGTGCAAGCAAGGAGGCCTACAAACCTGACTCAGTTACACCAGCTCTGTCAGGAGGAATGGGCCAAAATTCACCCAACTTATTGTGGGAAGCTTGTGGAAGGCTAACCGAAACATTTGACCCAAGTTAAACAATTTAAACGCAATGCTACCAAATACTAATTTAGTGTAAACTTCTGACCCACTGGGAATGTGATGAAAGAAAGAAATTACATTTTGTGAAAGAAATAACAGCTGAAATAAATCATTCTCTACTATTATTCTGACATTTCACATTCTCAAAATTAAGTGGTGATCCTAACTGACCTAAGACAGGGAATTTACTCTGATTAAATATCAGGAATTGTGAAAAACGTAGTTTAAATGTATTTTGCTAAGTTGTATGTAAACTTCCGACTTCAACTGCAGGAGCAGGGAAGGCAGCATATGATTAATGAATCACAGTACTACCCTAATATTCACTCAGTTCATCACAATTACATAATAGTGTCTCTAGTGGTGTCTCCTAACCAGCCTTGGGCTCCCAGTTGGCCAGAAGGTTATTTTAAGAGCGGGATCTTCTTTCACATCAAAACATACATACAGATGGAGAGAGAGCGATATAATTTAAAAAATACAAGGCTTAAACATGCTGTCAGTCATCATAATCATCAGGAGGTGATATGCAAAACTGACATTGGATCATTAACTCTGGATGTCAGAAGGTGAATGCACCAATTTGTAAGTCGCTCTGGATAAGAGCGTCTGCTAAATGACTTAAATGTAATGTAAATGTAACTCTGGGACTACTGCATCTCAATGTAAAGCATCTCTAACAATACTTTATGTTGACCTGACCAAGTGACCTCTCACCTCTGATCATGCTGTGCTCTCTATGTCGCCAGTTCACATGTGGGAGGGATTCACCGACAACTGATATAACCTAGGTCATTTAGGGAGAAAGGGAGAGAGGGATGAAGTGAAGGAGAGAGACTGTAGTAGTTAGAGCGACAGTGTTCAAGAGGAATCTGTGTGTGTGGCCTCACCTGGTGTCCACACTAAGTGGCTGCAGAGTACTGAAAAACCCATTCACACGAACACGAGGACAAACCATACAGCGTAGTTATAGAACTAATGGAGTGTCTTATTATTCTCCACGGTCGGTCATCTTGTCTATTATTTGAAGGTGGTAGGAGCCACAGTTATACACCTGAGCCTGCTTACTGCACAACACAATCCATTAGTCAGATTGATACATGAGTAAATGGGTTATAGGGTGTCTAGTTGTTCAAAACATTTTCTATATGGGTGACTTAAAATAGCCTGTTTTGTTTTTGTACAGACATTACAGACATCTGCTACAGACCTATATCTATCCTACCCTGCCTTTCTAAGATCTTCGAAAGCCAAGTCAACAAACAGATTACAGACCATTTCGAATCCCACCGTACCTTCTTTGCTATGCAATCTGGTTTCAGAGCTGGTCATGGGTGCACCTCAGTTACGCTCAAGGTCCTAAACAATATCATAACTGCCATCGATAAGAGACATTACTGTGCAGCAGTATTCATCGACCTGGCCAAGGCTTTCGACTCTGTCAATCACCACATTCTTATCAGCAGACTCAACAGCCTTGGATTCTCAAATGACTGCCTCGCCTGGTTCACCAACTACTTCTCTGACAGAGTTCAGTGTGTCAAATCGGAGGGCCTGTTGTCCGGACCGCTGGCAGTCTCTATGGGGGTGCCACAGGGTTCAAACCTCGAGCCGACTCTCTTCTCTGTATACATCAATGATGTTGCTTTTGCTGCTGGTGATTCTCTGATCCATCTCTACGCAGACGACACCATTCTGTATACTTCTGGCCATTCTTTGGACACTATGTTAACTAACCTCCAAATGAGCTTCAATGCCATACAACTCTCCTTCCGTAGCCTCCAACTGCTCTTAAATGCTAGTAAAACTAAATGCATGCTCTCCAACCGATCGCTGCCCACACCTGCCCGCCCGTCCAGTATTACTACTCTGGACAGTTCTGACTTAGAATATGTGAGCAACTACAAATACCTAGGTGTCTGGTTAGACTGTAAACTCTCCTTCCAGACTCACATTAAGCATCTCCAATCCAAAATTAAATCTAGAATCGGCTTCCTATTTCGCAACAAAGCATCCTTCACTCATGCAGCCAAACATACCCTCGTAAAACTGACCATCCTATCAATCCTCGACTTTGGCGATGTCATTTACAAAATAGCCCCCATCACTCTACTCAACAAATTGGATGCAGTCTATCACAGTGCCATCCGTTTTGTCACCAAAGCCCCATATACTACCCACCACTGCGAACTGTACACTCTCGTTGGCTAGTCCTTGCTTCATACTCGTCGCCAAACCCACTGGATTCAAGTCATCTATAAGTCTCTGATAGGTAATGCCCTGCCTTATCTCAGTTCACTGGTCACTATAGCTGCACATGCTCCAGCAGGTATATCTCTCTTGTCACCCCCAAAGCCAATTCCTCCTTTGGTCGCATTTCCTTCCAGTTCTCTGCTGCTGGAGACTCTTACCTCCCTCACTAGCTTTCAGCACCAGCTCACATATCACTGCACCTGTACATAGCCCATCTGTAAATAGCCGATCCAACTACCTCATCCCCATACTGTATTTATTTATCTTGCTCCTTTGCACCCCTCTCTCTCTACTTGCACATTCATCTTCTGCACATGAATCACTCTAGTGTCTAATTGGTATAATGTAATTACTTCACCACCACGGCCTATTTATTGCCTTACCTCCCTTTTCTTACCTCATTTGCACTCACTGTATATAGACTTTCTTCAACTGTATTATTGACTGTATGTTTGTTTTACTCCATGTGTAACTACATGTGTGTTGTTGTTTGTGTCGAACTGCTTTGCATTATTCTTGGCCAGGTTGCAGTTGTAAATTAAAACTTGTTCTCAACTTGCCTAACTGGCTAAATAAAGGTGAAAAAAAATATATATATATTAAAATCACCCTTACCTAAAAAGCACCCTCACCTGAGAAGTAGAAATCATAGGGAGAGAAACTGGGAATTGAATAACTGCAGTTGAAATAGCAGTTGATGGCTCTTAAAGGAGCCTTTGGTTGTGCATAGTCTATGGTGTTGCCAGGAAACAGCACCCTGTTCGAAGAAGTAGGAGTTGAAGATCTTCCTCACACAGATTGCTTCTCTTGCTGTGTTGTTGGTCCCCATCCTTGAACCCTCCGGCAGAGCAGCAGACTTCTCCTCTGGCACACGGCAGAGAGCTGCAGATCCCCTCCTGGTCCTTGACTTCTCCTCTGGCACACGGCAGAGAGCTGCAGATCCCCTCCTGGTCCTTGACTTCTCCTCTGGCACACGGCAGCGAGCTGCAGATCCCCTCCTGGTCCTTGACTTCTCCTCTGGCACACGGCAGCGAGCTGCAGATCCCCTCCTGGTCCTTGACTTCTCCTCTGGCACACGGCAGAGAGCTGCAGATCCCCTCCTGGTCCTTGACTTCTCCTCTGGCACACGGCAGAGAGCTGCAGATCCCCTCCTGGTCCTTGACTTCTCCTCTGGCACACGGCAGAGAGCTGCAGATCCCCTCCTGGTCCTTGACTTCTCCTCTGGCACACGGCAGCGAGCTGCAGATCCCCTCCTGGTCCTTGACTTCTCCTCTGGCACACGGCAGCGAGCTGCAGATCCCCTCCTGGTCCTTGACTTCTCCTCTGGCACACGGCAGAGAGCTGCAGATCCCCTCCTGGTCCTTGACTTCTCCTCTGGCACACGGCAGAGAGCTGCAGATCCCCTCCTGGTCCTTGACTTCTCTGGCACACGGCAGCGAGCTGCAGATCCCCTCCTGGTCCTTGACTTCTCCTCTGGCACACGGCAGCGAGCTGCAGATCCCCTCCTGGTCCTTGACTTCTCCTCTGGCACACGGCAGAGAGCTGCAGATCCCCTCCTGGTCCTTGACTTCTCCTCTGGCACACGGCAGCGAGCTGCAGATCCCCTCCTGGTCCTTGACTTCTCCTCTGGCACACGGCAGCGAGCTGCAGATCCCCTCCTGGTCCTCGTGTCCATCCTCATTAAGTTATGCAGGACACCGGTAGGGTTCACACACATGAATTCCTCCAGGAGGCAGCCTCCAGGAGGCAGTCCCAGATGGCCCTGGTCACACAACCTTGCAGTGCCCTACACGTTAACTGTAGCCAATCGTTTAGAAGGAATCTCCAGTTAAAAGGTATCTGTAGGAATATGGAAGACCATGTAATTATTAGACTGTTACATCACCAGGTGGATTACTAAAGTATAATATCCCTGATAACAAATCATGATCACATTGGATTGATAGATGCATGTGTACACACATATGTGAGCATGTGACAATAACAGGATTGTATCAAGGATGGCATCACAAATGAATACATAAAGCTTGATGATGACTTGATCATTTGAATCAGCTGTGCAGTGCGAAGGCAAAACAAAAATGTGCCCCTCTGAGTCCCCAGGACTGAGAACCACTGCTCTTCATTGGGACCTCTTCATATGTAGACTGGCTTTCACAGCTATCTTTATCTGAGGACAGAAAACCTTACAAGAAACAGACTTCATAATACTCAAATTACACAGCACTGAATATTATGTTACTATTATCTCCCTCCTCACTTCTAGGGACTGGAACTACACAAAAGTACCCGCTCTATCCAGAATAGCCTCCTCTCTCACCTTGAAAGTTGGGGCTGCAAACATTATCCTTTCACCCTCCTCCATGGCTGTTAGCTAGATACCTACAAATGCATTTGGAGCTGTTTTTTACAGTGATAAATACATCAAGATAGCTAATATTAAGTTAGGTAGCTGGTGATATTTAATGAACTTAGTCAGCTATCTATGCAGTATGTAAAGTTGGCTAGATAGATAGCCATTTAGCAGCTCATTTGAGTTAGTCTGCACTGTAGCTAGTTAGCTAATAATATATTGTTTTTCTCACATTTTCTAAATGTATTGACTTACTTGAATAGGTTCACCCAGCCATGTGGACGAATTGAAACAGGGCAGCAAAGTGTGTTTGTCAACAGAGCATTTTAGAGAATATTACTATTGAACTATGTACCCATTTAATAACCTGACCTTCATACAAACTCGCTCTGCTGAATTCTTGACGCACAATCGAACCGCTGCCTTATGTGAACATTCCCCTTCAGTCGCCAGATGCTTTTGAGAAGTTACTTTTCCACCCAATGTTCAAAAGCTTTTAAAACTCAGAAGCCAAACTTGGAAAAGATGGATACAACTCCCCTCAATGCTCGTGTATTATCATAATTCATGTGCCCCTCTAGAAATCCCTGTATAAGCATGTTTCTGCTAGCTGATACATCATATTACTGTCCTGCTAATGTGCCTGGACCTTGTAGGCTAAACTGCTGATTAAAAAAACAAACACAACTGATCTAAATGGGTTCCCAGTCACGCAGGCTAGATGCACTTATTTTGAAGTGATGAATATTCATCACACCAGGCTTTTGAGTGGTTATTCAAATAACATAGGCTATTCACAGCAGTTTAAACTGAAACAATGGAGTAGCTTTCGGAGCTGCACAAGTCCCCCTGACCCCAGGGTGCAATTCTGGGCCGGGCTCAATGTGGGCGGGGTCAAATGGTTGGCCCCGCCCACTTTTTTTGACCATCTGAATTTTGACAGTCACACTGAACACAGTCACACACTGAACGCAAACGGAAGACAAACTCACTGAACACAAACTTAACAAACACACACTGTATACAAATACACACTGAACACAAACTGAACAAACACACACTGGATACAGTCACACTGAACACAAACACACACTGAACAAACACACACTGGATACAAACACACACTGAACACAAACACACACTGAATACAAACACACACTGAACACAGTCACACACTGAACACAAACGAAACACAAACACACACTGAACAAACGAAACACAAACGAAACACAAACACACACTGAATACAGACATATTTCATTTTTGAAGAGTGTAAGAAATATTATATAAAGCGGCACCAGCAGATGAGTTGCAACACTTTTTGCTTCATGCTATATTTGAGACAAGCTACTGATATTTTTGCAGTGAACAACAGACTTGTGTATGTACTGTTAAAACTGTGTTGATAAATATTATAACTATGTAATTATATAATTTCATTGAGCACACACACACACACACACACACACACTTACTACCTGTCCTGATTTGTAATGCTATTTGCTTTCCTCATGAGAATGGAGACAGACTATACTATATAGATATACTGACAAGCTGAATATGCTTTGTTCATTAAGTTATACCAGCTCCAGTACAGAGATCAGAGACTCGGGTGTCTTTTACATCATCTTTACTAAACAACACAATTAACAACTGAAACAATTAACACAACAAAAACAAGGTTTGACCACTCCTCAAAAATGGCTTGACTCCTGCTCCTCAGAAGAGGCAAAGACACTAATGTTGTTGTTGTCAACTGCCTCCACATAGAACATCTCATAATCTCTCTGTAACATTAATGGTTCCTTGAGGAGAATATTTTCCTCTTCATCCAGGCCATCATACAACCGTAGTTCTTTCAGGGTTGTAATGCGATCTTCCCTGTAGATCCCAATTACACCTGGGAGGGAAACGGTGCCTTTAAATGTTTGTTGCATCTAGGGTGTCCCTTAGAAGGACATCTGCTTCCTTGAAGAAAAAGGAAGAATATATATTAAGAGTAGTGCCTCATTGGATGATCAAGACAAACTACACCCCACTTTCACAATACCACCATGCAAACAAAAGACACTATTACTAAAGGGGTTTTCAGTGATATCTATAACTACTCAACAAGTCATCACAACTATTATATCTCAACCATGCTACAAGCCTTCAGCATTACACACAGTAGACTACATACCCAGTTCACCATGCTACAAGCCTTCAGCATTACACACAGTAGACTACATACCCAGTTCACCATGCTACAAGCCTTCAGCATTACACACAGTAGACTACATACCCAGTTCACCATGCTACAAGCCTTCAGCATTACACACAGTAGACTACATACCCAGTTCACCATGCTACAAGCCTTCAGCATTACACACAGTAGACTACATACCCAGTTCACCATGCTACAAGCCTTCAGCATTACACAGAGTAGACTACATACCCAGTTCACCATGCTACAAGCCTTCAGCATTACACAGAGTAGACTACATACCCAGTTCACCATGCTACAAGCTTTCAGCATTACACAGAGTAGACTACATACCCAGTTCACCATGCTACAAGCCTTCAGCATTACACAGAGTAGACTACATACCCAGTTCACCATGCTACAAGCCTTCAGCATTACACACAGTAGACTACATACCCAGTTCACCATGCTACAAGCCTTCAGCATTACACACAGTAGACTACATACCCAGTTCACCATGCTACAAGCCTTCAGCATTACACAGAGTAGACTACATACCCAGTTCACCATGCTACAAGCCTTCAGCATTACACACAGTAGACTACATACCCAGTTCACCATGCTACAAGCCTTCAGCATTACACAGAGTAGACTACATACCCAGTTCACCATGCTACAAGCCTTCAGCATTACACACAGTAGACTACATACCCAGTTCACCATGCTACAAGCCTTCAGCATTACACAGAGTAGACTACATACCCAGTTCACCATGCTACAAGCCTTCAGCATTACAGAGTAGACTACATACCCAGTTCACCATGCTACAAGCCTTCAGCATTACACACAGTAGACTACATACCCAGTTCACCATGCTACAAGCCTTCAGCATTACACACAGTAGACTACATACCCAGTTCACAGCTCCCAAGTTCGCTGTGCATTTTGCTTTCAGTATCATCTAGAAAGAAAACAGATTGTGGTCATTACGTAATGTAAAGGAACATCTAGGGATGTGTGTACAAGAATGCACCTTACTTTAGCTGGATGCTGATGTGACATGCTGGGACTTCTTGGGGGGGGGGGGCGTCTTCTGCATCATCCTGAAATATATTGGAGGGGAGAGTTAAGTCTTTAAACATTGGTTTAAGACTATACCACTCATCATATGAGGGTGGGGGGGTTAAGTCTTTAAACATTGGTTTAAGACTATACCACTCATCATATGAGGGTGGGGGGTTAAGTCTTTAAACATTGGTTTAAGACTATACCACTCATCATATGAGGGTGGGGGGGTTAAGTCTTTAAACATTGGTTTAAGACTATACCACTCATCATATGAGGGTGGGGGGGGGGGGTTAAGTCTTTAAACATTGGTTTAAGACTATACCACTCATCATATGAGGGTGGGGGGGTTAAGTCTTCAAACATTGGTTTAAGACTATACCACTCATCATATGAGGGTGGGGGGTTAAGTCTTTAAACATTGGTTTAAGACTATACCACTCATCATATGAGGGTGGGGGGGGTTAAGTCTTTAAACATTGGTTTAAGACTATACCACTCATCATATGAGGGTGGGGGGGTTAAGTCTTTAAACATTGGTTTAAGACTATACCACTCATCATATGAGGGTGGGGGGGGTTAAGTCTTTAAACATTGGTTTAAGACTATACCACTCATCATATGAGGGTGGGGGGGTTAAGTCTTTAAACATTGGTTTTAGACTATACCACTCATCATATGAGGGTGGGGGGGTTAAGTCTTTAAACATTGGTTTAAGACTATACCACTCATCATATGAGGGTGGGGGGTTAAGTCTTTAAACATTGGTTTAAGACTATACCACTCATCATATGAGGGTGGGGGGTTAAGTCTTTAAACATTGGTTTAAGACTATACCACTCATCATATGAGGGTGGGGGTTAAGTCTTTAAACATTGGTTTTAGACTATACCACTCATCATATGAGGGTGGGGGGTTAAGTCTTTAAACATTGGTTTAAGACTATACCACTCATCATATGAGGGTGGGGGGTTAAGTCTTTAAAAATTGGTTTAAGACTATACCACTCATCATATGAGGGTGGGGGGGGGTTAAGTCTTTAAACATTGGTTTAAGACTATACCACTCATCATATGTGGGTGGGGGGTTAAGTCTTTAAACATTGGTTTAAGACTTTATACCACTCATCATATGAGGGTGGGGGGTTAAGTCTTTAAACATTGGTTTAAGACTATACCACTCATCATATGAGGGTGGGGGGTTAAGTCTTTAAACATTGGTTTAAGACTATACCACTCATCATATGAGGGTGGGGGGTTAAGTCTTTAAACATTGGTTTAAGACTATACCACTCATCATATGAGGGTGGGGGTTAAGTCTTTAAAAATTGGTTTAAGACTATACCACTCATCATATGAGGGTGGGGGGTTAAGTCTTTAAACATTGGTTTAAGACTATACCACTCATCATATGTGGGTGGGGGGGTTAAGTCTTTAAACATTGGTTTAAGACTATACCACTCATCACATGAGGGTGGGGGGGTTAAGTCTTTAAACATTGGTTTAAGACTATACCACTCATCATATGAGGGTGGGGGGGGGGTTAAGTCTTTAAACATTGGTTTAAGACTATACCACTCATCATATGAGGGTGGGGGGGGGGTTAAGTCTTTAAACATTGGTTTAAGACTATACCACTCATCATATGAGGGTGGGGGGGTTAAGTCTTTCAACATTGCTCATTGAACATATTTCAGGATGTAGAATACACACCCCCCCAGGAATATATTTCAGGATGTAGAAGACACACCCCCCCAGGAATATATTTCAGGATGTAAAAGACACACCCCCCCAGGAATATATTTCAGGATGTAGAAGACACCCCCAGGAATATATTTCAGGATGTAGAGGACACACCCCCAGGAATATATTTCAGGATGTAGAAGACACCCCCAGGAATATATTTCAGGATGTAGAAGACCTACAACACCTACACCACCCGATGTTACAGGAAGGCCATAAAGATCATCAAGGACATCAACCACCCGAACCACTGCCTGTTCACCCCGCTATCATCCAGAAGGCGAGGTCAGTACAGGTGCATCAAAGCTGGGACCGAGAGACTGAAAAACAGCTTCTATCTCAAGGCCATCAGACTGTTAAACAGCCACCACTAACATTGAGTGGCCGCTGCCAACACACTGACACTGACTCAACTCCAGCCACTTTAATAATGGGAATTGATGGGAATGATGTAAATATATCACTAGCCACTTTAAACAATGCTACCTTATATAATGTTACTTACCCTACATTATTCATCTCATATGCATACGTATATACTGTACTCTATATCATCGACTGCATCCTTATGTAATACATGTATCACTAGCTACTTTAACTATGCCACTTTGTTTACATACTCATCTTATATGTATATACTGTACTCGATACCATCTACTGTATCTTGCCTATGCTGCTCTGTACCATCACTCAGTCATATATCCTTATGTACATATTCTTTATCCCCTTACACTGTGTATAAGACAGTAGTTTAGGAATTGTTAGTTAGATTACTTGTTGGTTATTACTGCATTGTCGGAACTAGAAGCACAAGCATTTCGCTACACTCGCATTAACATCTGCTAACCATGTGTATGTGACAAATAAAATTTGATTTGATTTGATTTAGACACACCCCCCCAGCAATATATTTCAGGATGCAGAATACACCCCCAGGAATACATTTCAGGATGTAGAAGACACACCCCCCAGGAATATATTTCAGGATGTAGAATACACCCCCCCCAGGAATATATTTCAGGATGTAGAAGACACCCCCCAGGAATATATTTCAGGATATAGAAGACACCCCCCCAGGAATATATTTCAGGATGTAGAAGACACCCCCCCAGGAATATATTTCAGGATGTAGAAGACACCCCCCAGGAATATATTTCAGGATGTAGAAGACACTCCCCCCCCAAAAAGGGACGTTTCTTTTTTTGCTGAGTTTATATGCATAGAGATGCAGTTGCACAAATAATACAGCAGGTGGCCCCACAACTACACATTCACACACTTAACCTGGCTGCTTAATTACAACAAAACTTATACAACTAAGGATGTCTATTTTAACCATGTTACTTATATTTAAATACAAAAAACACAGTCTTGGGAAGCACAAATAAAACGTCACAAATCACCCAGAAAAACTGTTATCTTCCTCAACAAATAAGTCCCCAATGACTTTAAATTGCCTGAACAGCACCAGAACCGCAAGATGAAATGTATTTAGAATTTTGTTCCAGTAATATGGTGAATTAAAATGAAAAAAGCAGATGGAGACCCTAGGAACCTTAAGAGTTAACCAGTCCTGTGAACGGGTTAGGAAACTCAGGGGTCTCTACTTCAAGTTAGATAAGATGGAAGTTTATGAAGTAGGGCATTGTATGCAAAAAGGGATTCATGTAGAGATCTAGGGGTCTATAGCGAAGTCCAGCCAACCTTTTGATACAGGATGCAGTGATGAGTATCAAAACTTTCCCCTGTTAGAAAACGAAGGGCATTATGGTAGATGGTATCCAAAGGTTTAAGAGTAGTATCATCTCCACTTTGATAAATAATATCACCATAATCAAGAACAGATTAAAGGTTGACTGTAGGAAAGACAACTTTAAATGTTATCTTTTCAACCAGCTCATCTACTGTGTAGGTTTTCTAAATGTAAAATTTGTATCAATCCTAATGCCTAAGTATTTATATGCGGGAACATGTTTAATCAGAGAACCATCTAATGGTATATACCCACTCAGTTTGAAGAATATAACGTACAAATTTCTCATGAGCTTAGTTCAACTGTCACACTCCACCAGAACCCAACATATAATATTGTTTTTTCTCCAATGTTTGTAAACAAAGTAAATGTAAGCAAACACAATACAGCCTCAAAACATGGTTAAAACAATAGTTTTGATATCCTGGATGGTCAGTCCTTGCATCCATAGCTATGTCTATTAATCTGAGAGTGGTTGTATTTCTCCAGGCCCATCCATCAGCTTTTTAAGAGTTGAGCGCATATGAACCCAGTCCAAAACCTATTCTGTGGATCTTATATTTTTTGTCAATGAGAGCGCAATGGGTGAGATTCAACAGTGAGTGCAGTACAAAGAAATCCATCTCAACTGGATCACCACAGTTCTCAGTCATCTATCCTGTCCCTATGTACAGTATATTTGGATGGCTGTAGGAGCAGCTGCCCTGAGATAGCATATACTGTATCATATATTCAGATGATACTGTTATTCTTGATACATGGAATTCTAGGGTGAAGACATGGGTAGATGATCGGGAGGGAATGGAAGAGAGGGGGGTGTCTGTGAGTAGAGGTCTGTCAAAAAAAGTCTAATCAAATGTGAGTGTGTTTGTCTCTGCTTGCTTACTCAGTCAGTCAGTCAGTCACTCCGACAGTCAGTCAGTCAGTCAGACACTCAGTCAGTCAGTCAGTCACTCCGACAGTCAGTCAGTCAGTCAGTCAATCACTCAGTCAGTCACTTCGTCACTCAGTCAGTCAGTCACTTCGTCACTCACTCCGTCAGACACTCAGTCAGTCAGTCAGTCACTCAGTCAGTCAGTCAGTCAGTCAGTCAGTCACATGTTTGGGCAGTTAAGATTAAAACCTGCTATTTGATCTCTTAATGTTCATCGTTAAATAATATAGTCCAGACCTCTTGAACTGATCTCCTCTATTTACCCAATGTAAGGAATCTACCTCAATAGAACCACATAACCTGCTACATATCTTTATGCTGACTGTCCAAGATCATTTTCTGAAGGCACAAGTCACTCTAAACTCCAGAGTGCTAAATTGAAATCAGTAAGAATGTATGAGCATATGATGGTCAAAGAGCAATCATTTACATTTACATTTACATTTAAGTCATTTAGCAGACGCTCTTATCCAGAGCGACTTACAAATTGGTGCATACACCTTATGACATCCAGTGGAACAGCCACTTGCATCTAAATCTTATTGGGGGGGAGAAGGATTACTTACCCTTACTTACCCTATCCTAGGTATTCCTTGAAGAGGTGGGGTTTCAGGTGTCTCCGGAAGGTGGTGATTGACTCCGCTGTCCTGGCGTCGTGAGGGAGTTTGTTCCACCATTGGGGGCCAGAGCAGCGAACAGTTTTGACTGGGCTGAGCGGGAACTGTACTTCCTCAGTGGTAGGGAGGCGAGCAGGCCAGAGGTGGATGAACGCAGTGCCCTTGTTTGGGTGTAGGGCCTGATCAGAGCCTGGAGGTACTGAGGTGCCGTTCCCCTCACAGCTCCGTGGCGAGCACCATGGTCTTGTAGCGGATGCGAGCTTCAACTGGAAGCCAGTGGAGAGAGCGGAGGAGCGGGGTGACGTGAGAGAACTTGGGAAGGTTGAACACCAGACGGGCTGCGGCGTTCTGGATGAGTTGTAGGGGTTTAATGGCACAGGCAGGGAGCCCAGCCAACAGCGAGTTGCAGTAATCAAGACGGGAGATGACAAGTGCCTGGATTAGGACCTGCGCCGCTTCCTGTGTGAGGCAGGGTCGTACTCTGCGGATGTTGTAGAGCATGAACCTACAGGAACGGGACACCGCCTTGATGTTAGTTGAGAACGTCAGGGTGTTGTCCAGGATCACGCCAAGGTTCTTAGCGCTCTGGGAGGAGGACACAATGGAGTTGTCAACCGTGATGGCGAGATCATGGAACGGGCAGTCCTTCCCGGGAGGAAGAGGAGCTCCGTCTTGCTGAGGTTCAGCTTGAGGTGGTGATCCGTCATCCACACTGATATGTCTGCCAGACATGCAGAGATGCGATTCGCCACCTGGTCATCAGAAGGGGAAAGGAGAAGATTAATTGTGTGTCGTCTGCATAGCAATGATAGGAGAGACCATGTGAGGTTATGACAGAGCCAAGTGACTTGGTGTATAGCGAGAATAAGAGAGGGCCTAGAACAGAGCCCTGGGGGACACCAGTGGTGAGAGCGCGTGGTGAGGAGACAGATTCTCGCCACGCCACCTGGTAGGAGCGACCTGTCAGGTAGGACGCAATCCAAGCGTGGGCCGCGCCGGAGATGCCCAACTCGGAGAGGGTGGAGAGGAGGATCTGATGGTTCACAGTATCGAAGGCAGCCGATAGGTCTAGAAGGATGAGAGCAGAGGAGAGAGAGTTAGCTTTAGCAGTGCGGAGCGCCTCCGTGATACAGAGAAGAGCAGTCTCAGTTGAATGACTAGTCTTGAAACCTGACTGATTTGGATCAAGAAGGTCATTCTGAGAGAGATAGCGGTAGAGCTGGCCAAGGACGGCACGCTCAAGAGTTTTGGAGACAAAAGAGAGAAGGGATACTGGTCTGTAGTTGTTGACATCGGAGGGATCGAGTGTAGGTTTTTTCAGAAGGGGTGCAACTCTCGCTCTCTTGAAGACGGGAGGGACGTAGCCAGCGGTCAGGGATGAGTTGATGAGCGTGGTGAGGTAAGGGAGAAGGTCTCCGGAAATGGTCTGGAGAAGAGAGGAGGGGATAGGGTCAAGCGGGCAGGTTGTTGGGCGGCCGGCCGTCACAAGACGCGAGATTTCATCTGGAGAGAGAGGGGAGAAAGAGGTCAGAGCATAGGGTAGGGCAGTGTGAGCAGAACCAGCGGTGTCGTTTGACTTAGCAAACGAGGATCGGATGTCGTCGACCTTCTTTCCAAAATGGTTGACGAAGTCATCTGCAGAGAGGGAGGGGGGGAGGATTCAGGAGGGAGGAGAAGGTGGCAAAGAGCTTCCTAGGGTTAGAGGCAGATGCTTGGAATTTAGAATGGTAGAAAGTGGCTTTAGCAGCAGAGACAGAGGAGGAAAATGTAGAGAGGAGGGAGTGAAAGGATGCCAGATCCGCAGGGAGGCGAGTTTTCCTCCATTTCCGCTCGGCTGCCCGGAGCCCTGTTCTGTGAGCTCGCAATGAGTCGTCGAGCCACGGAGCGGGAGGGGAGGACCGAGCCGGCCTGGAGGATAGGGGACATAGAGAGTCAAAGGATGCAGTAAGGGAGGAGAGGAGGGTTGAGGAGGCAGAATCAGGAGATAGGTTGGAGAAAGTTTGAGCAGAGGGAAGAGATGATAGGATGGAAGAGGAGAGAGTAGCGGGGGAGAGAGAGCGAAGGTTGGGACGGCGCGATACCATCCGAGTAGGGGCAGTGTGGGAAGTGTTGGATGAGAGCGAGAGGGAAAAGGATACAAGGTAGTGGTCGGAGACTTGGAGGGGAGTTGCAATGAGGTTAGTGGAAGAACAGCATCTAGTGGTCCTTCTGTAGCTCAGTTGGTAGAGCATGGCGCTTGTAACGCCAGGGTAGTGGGTTCGATCCCGGGACCACCCATACGTAGAATGTATGCACACATGACTGTAAGTCGCTTTGGATAAAAGCGTCTGCTAAATGGCATATATTATTATTATTATTAAAGATGAGGTCAAGCGTATTGCCTGCCTTGTGAGTAGGGGGGAAGGTGAGAGGGTGAGGTCAAAAGAGGAGAGGAGTGGAAAGAAGGAGGCAGAGAGGAATGAGTCAAAGGTAGACGTGGGGAGGTTAAAGTCGCCCAGAACTGTGAGAGGTGAGCCGTCCTCAGGAAAGGAGCTTATCAAGGCATCAAGCTCATTGATGAACTCTCCGAGGGAACCTGGAGGGCGATAAATGATAAGGATGTTAAGCTTGAAAGGGCTGGTAACTGTGACAGCATGGAATTCAAAGGAGGCAATAGACAGATGGGTAAGGGGAGAAAGAGAGAAAGACCACTTGGGAGAGATGAGGATCCCGGTGCCACCACCCCGCTGACCAGAAGCTCTCGGGGTGTGCGAGAACACGTGGGCGGACGAGGAGAGAGCAGTAGGAGTAGCAGTGTTATCTGTGGTGATCCATGTTTCCGTCAGTGCCAAGAAGTCAAGGGACTGGAGGGAGGCATAGGCTGAGATGAACTCTGCCTTGTTGGCCGCAGATTGGCAGTTCCAGAGGCTACCGGAGACCTGGAACTCCACGTGGGTCGTACGCGCTGGGACCACCAGATTAGGGTGGTCGCGGCCACGCGGTGTGGAGCGTTTGTATGGTCTGTGCAGAGAGGAGAGAACAGGGATAGACAGACACATAGTTGACAGGCTACAGAAAAGGCTACGCTAATGCAAGGAGATTGGAATGACAAGTGGACTACACGTCTCGAATGTTCAGAAAGTTAAGCTTACGTAGCAAGAATCTTATTGACTAAAATGATTAAAATGATACAGTACTGCTAAAGTAGGCTAGCTGGCAGTAGCTGCGTTGTTGGCACTACACTAATCAAGTCGTTCCGTTGAGTGTAATAGTTTCTACAGTGCTACTATTCGGGGCTAGCTGGCTAGCTAGCAGTGTTGTTTACGTTACGTTGAGTTAAAAGAACGACAATAGCTGGCTAGCTAACCTAGGAAATCGCTCTAGACTACACAATTATCTTTGAAACAAAGACGGCTATGTAGCTAGCTATGTAGCTAGCTACGATCAAACAAATCAAACCGTTGTACTGTAATGAAATGAAATGAAAATGTGATACTACCTGACCGGTGATTGAATTCGAATCAGTAGACGTGTGGTGACGTTGGCTAGCTGTTAGCTGTTAGCTGTTGGCTAGCTAGCAGAGTCTCCTACGTTAAGGACGACAAATAGCTGGCTAGCGAACCTCAGTGAATTAAGATAATCACTCCAAGGCTACACACACTAAACTACACAATTATCTTGGAAACAAAGACAGCCATGTAGCTAGCTAACACTAAACTAATCAAGTCGTACAGTTGAGTGAATAGCACTACAGTGATGCTAATCTGTGTGCGTTAGCTAGCGTTGCTAGCTCCTGGGCGAATAGTCATGTCTTCCACTTGTTAAAACCAAAACATTACCCTGACAGTATGTGCAGTATGTGTTACATCAAAACCATTCCTCCATTCTAAATCCATTTCCTCTGTGTGTTACATCAAAACCATTCCACCGATCTGAATCCATTTCCTCTGTGTGTTACATCAAAACCATTCCACCGATCTGAATCCATTTCCTCTGTGTGTTACATCAAAACCATTCCTCCATTCTAAATCCATGTCCTCTGTGTGTTACACTAAAACCATTCCTCCATTCTAAATCCATGTCCTCTGTGTGTTACACTAAAACCATTCCTCCATTCTAAATCCATGTCCTCTGTGTGTTACACTAAAACCATTCCTCAAATCTGAATTCATGTCCTCTGTGTGTTACACTAAAACCATTCCTCCATTCTAAATCCATGTCCTCTGTGTGTTACACTAAAACCATTCCTCAAATCTGAATTCATGTCCTCTGCGTGTTACATCAAAACCATTCCACAGATCTGAATCCATTTCCTCTGTGTGTTACATCAAAACCATTCCACAGATCTGAATCCATTTCCTCCGTGTGTTACATCAAAACCATTCCACAGATCTGAATCCATTTCCTCCGTGTGTTACATCAAAACCATTCCACAGATCTGAATCCATTTCCTCTGTGTGTTACATCAAAACCATTCCACTGATCTGAATCCATTTCCTATGTGTGTTACATCAAAACCATTCCACTGATCTGAATCCATGTCCTCTGTGGGTTACATCAAAACCATTCCACTGATCTGAATCCATTTCCTCTGTGTGTTACACTAAAACCATTCCTCCATTCTAAATCCATGTCCTCTGTGTGTTACACTAAAACCATTCCTCCATTCTAAATCCATGTCCTCTGTGTGTTACACTAAAACCATTCCTCCATTCTAAATCCATGTCCTCTGTGTGTTACACTAAAACCATTCCTCCATTCTAAATCCATTTCCTCTGTGTGTTACACTAAAACCATTCCTCAAATCTGAATCCATGTCCTCTGTGGGTTACATCAAAACCATTCCACCGATCTGAATCCATTTCCTCTGTGTGTTACATCAAAACCATTCCACAGATCTGAATCCATTTCCTCTGTGTGTTACATCAAAACCATTCCTCCATTCTAAATCCATGTCCTCTGTGTGTTACACTAAAACCATTCCTCAAATCTGAATGATTGTCCTCTGTGTGTTACATCCAAGCCCTTCCCCTTCTCACCTTTCTTGCATGAAGATGGCACTATGGCTTAGACCCCCATGGCTCCAGTTATAGTGTCTTGATGAACAGCTTAAGAGCTGTCTGGGAGAATCCATATGCTGCTTGGCAAAGGAAGAAATCTGGATAAGATGTAACATAACTACATTACCTACTTCTACACCAAATGATTGACTTTAAAAAAATAATGTACATGGCTCTGTTCATGATAAACGGGTTGGGCTGATATACAATAACTAGACACTAACCAATATTATCGACCAACATAATTCCACCAATAATCGATATTCAATAACTAGGATTAAAAAGGGAAACATTATTATCTGACCCCTAGCGGAAGGTTACCAGGCCAACAAACTGGTCAAATGTACTGTCAAAAAGAGGGGTAGAGATGAACTTGCAGGTGGGAGAGATAATATTTTTTTGCAGTTTGACTACATTGAAAAATTGCAAAAGAAGTGTGACTACAGAGTAAAGCATATTTCATGTTCATACCACAGGCTGAACTCAGTGGCAACACATTATCAAAGTGGTTGAAAGCATAGCACATCGTAAATTACCTAGTGGACATCTACCTTGAGGATGATCAACATGTGCAACCAGTGTACAGATATCTTAATTAAGGACCGAGTTCATAAAGGCCCTCACTACCATGCTCTACCAGACTTGGAGGAAGTCCCCTAATCCTGGGGGGCTATTGACAGAGGTAATTTAATTAAGCAATAAGGCCCGAGGGGGTGTAGTTCTGTTCTTATACAGCTGTTACCTGTGGTATATTGTAAATATATCACAAAACCTAGGAGGTGACTTATTTCTATTATAAACTGGTTAATGTAATTACAGCATTAAAAATAAATGTTTTGTCATACCCGTGGTATACAGCTGTCAACCCAATAAGCATTCAGGGCTCGAACCACACTGTTTATTATGTCAAATAAATGATTGCCAAAAGTTGAGAAAAGTGGTTATTGTTAAAGTGCACTAAGATGTGGTACAACCACCAGTGTTGCAGTGAGAATGACAACAGGAACAACAGCTGGTATTGTTCTAGATCAGGTATTCAGGGTAATGCCGTCGGGGGTACGCCAGATAAAATGTGATTCACATTTTATTTTATCATTCTTCACACTTTCAAACAGTACATTTATATTTCCTACGTCAAAAGCGTGAAGAAAAGACGAAGGAAAAGAGGACGCTGATCAGGCTGACTTTTGAGAATCCGTAGGCGAGCGAGTAAACTCCCACTGCCATACCTTAAGGGAAGATTTCGTCAGTTGCTGTATGGTTAGTGAGAAAGTCCATATTGCAAATGTACGGTCCCTTACTAGACGTCCGAAATCGTTTGTAAAATTCGCGGACGGCGTCGGGCCGAGCGGCAGGGTCGGACCTACCGAGAAGTCATCAAATGAACTTTGTCGGACATTCGGTTTCCGCTTTACAAAAATAATAAGATTTTGGTCATTTTTCCGTTGTCCCGGAAAATCCCACAAGAGGGCATAAGCAATCATATTGCTATTGGACAAAACATCACGATTCACGACGGGGCCTTATCTCGAAAACGGAAAATATTTCGAAGCCGAAACTCGGTGAGTGTAGGTTTGGCATAATGGGCAGTTGGTCCCGAACAAGATGGCGTCTAGGCCTCAACGGTTTTTGAGTTATGGCCATTTATCTGGGATTAAAGGTCCAAAATGAAAATAGAGAAATTATTTTTCCACTTCATGTCAAAGTCAAGGAGCCTCCGGTGTCAATAAAAAAAGAACCAGCCATTTATCTATCGTCATTTATGAGAAATCGTACAACGACGGATTGGTGATGTTCACGGATAGGTGTTTTTTTTCCAACGGTTACAGATCCAGTTGCAGGGTGTTCTTACGAATCTTTTTAAAGTGTGCTGTGGAGCTCTGCGAGATTTCTGTGATTTTCTATGATTTTCGGAAATAACACACTCACTAAACCCTCCGTAAATAACTCAGTTCTTAACGTAAAGACTTAAAACTCAGGATTCTGTAAAGGCATACCCCAATCAGGATATGAGTTTATTTATAGCTTCCTGTGCCAACTGCAAGTGCCTTAAATGGTGTCACAGTGGCAGTTTCCGGGGGTTAAAAAGGTCAGATCTTTTCAAAACTTCATATGTGTGATTAGGCAACCCCCATAAACTGTAAGTCAGTCATTTCTCCCAACAGATGTCAAAGAAAAGCTCTCTCTCACACACACACACACACACACACACAGAAACACAAACACAGCAAGGATGGAGTGACAAAGTGCGGTGCTTAAAGACACACAAAGCCTACAATGGCAGTTCCATATTCTCTAGGCCGTGCCGAGTTCAACAAGATGCCCCGCTTGACCGTAGCTCGCTCGGTCTAAGCACAGCGACCATTAGCAAAGTAGGCCCAAAATGAAGGCTGGCCCTCAATGTCATTTGCTTTTGGGTGACAGTGAGAGAACCGTTAAGGTGAGAAGCACAATTCGACCTCAGGAACGTACCCGAGGTCCTCCCGATCCGTACAAGCCTAACCTTGACCGTGTGGCATTAACCCTTACCAGTTAAAAGGTGTTTACATCAAACAGTTTGCATTGACTTCTCTCCCCATAGGAATACATTGCCTGCACCTCTAAATTCAACCTGAAGCCTATGTGGGTTATGAATGCCTTATGAAGCTGTCTTCTATGACAGTCCATCAGACCACTATGAGGTCTACCTGTGTCGATTATAAGCTTCCTGGAGCAACCAGAAGTGGTTAAATTGACCCAAAAGGTGTTTTGATGTACATAACCTTCAAAGGTGAAAATGACTACATTCAACCCTGTGTAGATCGTAGATCAGTCAATTCTTAACTTAAAGACTTAAAACTCAGGATTCTGTAAGTGTCTATGTCAATCAAGACATGTGTTTACTTATAGCTTCCTGTGCGAACCGGAAGTGCCTTTAATTGGGTCACACTGTCTGTTTTGAAGGGTTAAAAAAGTCACATCTTTCCTAAACTTCATATGTGTAACTAGGTAACCCTCATGAACTGTAAATCAGTCATTTCTCCCAACAGATGTCAAAGAAAAGCTCTCACACGCACACACAGCTAGGATGGAGTTAAAAAGTGCGGTGCTCAAAGACACAGAGAGCAGGCAACGGCATAAACATAATCTCTAGGTCGTGCCGAGTTCAACGAGATATCCCGCTTGACCGTAGCTCGCTCGGTCTAAGCGCAGCGACCATTAGAAAAGTAGGCCCAAAATGAAGCCTGCCCCACAACGTCATTTGTTTTTGGGTGACAGTGAGAGAACCGTTAGGGTGAGAAGCACAATTCGACCTCAGGTATGTTCCTAAGGTCCTTCCGATCTGTGCAAGCCTAACCTTGACCGTGTGGCATTAACCCTTAATAGTTAAAAGAAGGTGTTTACTTCAAAGAGTTTGCATTGACTTCTCTCCCCATAGGAATACATTGCCTGCACCCCTAAATTGAACCTGAAGCCTATGTGGGTTATGAATGTCGTATGAACCTGTCTTCGATGACAGTCCATCAGGCCACTACTTGGTCTACCTGTGTTGATTCTAAGCTTCCTGGACCAACCGGAAGTGGTTAAACTCACCCTAAAAGTTTTTATCCATACCCTGCCTGCAGTTTGATAGACATAGTGCATTCAACCCTGTGTAAATCAGTCAGTTCTTAACGTAAGGACTTAAAACTCAGGATTCTGTAAAAGCATACCCCAGTGAGGATATGTGTTGACTTATAGGTTCCTGTGCCAAGCGGAAGTGCCATAATTGGTGTCTCTTGGGCTGTTTTGAGGGGTTAAAAAAGTCAGATCTTTCCAAAACTTCATATATGTGATTAGGCAACCCCCATGAACTGTAAATCAGTCATTTTTCCCGTAAAATTTCTAAGGAAAACTAAATCACACACACACACAGTTTGGAAGTAGGGACCCATTGGGGTGCGTAGAGACATACACTGCCTGCATTAGTTAACCTTGTTGGAACTTTTAAAGAACCGTCGGACCTAGAGTTCCGAAACTTTAGAATCCCGTTCTAGACCATTGGTCGATAGTGCGTGGTGAGTTAAGTGGCTCTAGAAGGTTCTCGGACCGAGAAACAGCCTCGTACATTTGCAATGATTTCAATTCATTTTTGCATCACGAAAATGACGACATTTAGAAATGTTCCAGAGTCGCAAGACTAGGTGCATTGCGACCGTCTCGGCCCATATAGACAGACCCCAACGTTTCTGTCCGATAGCTCATTCAAGGACCCCGTAGCAAGTCATGGAAAAAAGTGGATTTTCAGCACCAATTAGGGTTTTGCTCGAACACCAAATGACCGATCGAGCTGAAACTTGGGATTCGGGGTCGCCTCAGCTAGGCCTACACGTAACATAAGAAATGGACCCGCAGCTAGAACGTAACTACGTGTTTTATGTTTTTTTATGGTTTGAACCGAAGGCGTTGTGAATTTTGGGCCAGCTCTGAAGTATGTGATAGTTGGCTACTAAACGAGTTGGAAAAAGCGGGTTTAGTGTCAGTTTGTATCAGTTTGGTGTCCGAATGATATCTAATTGACTGATGGACAGTGACTTGCTGGTGACTCTTGTCCATTTGCAATATGTTTAAACAGTGAGGTACCATCACCAAAGTGACATTCTCAAATCAACCCTAACGAGCCAATGAGATGAACCAGAATCACTGCTCAGCCATCCCGAGTTCATCGGGCCAGTCAATTTCACATTCCTGCAGGATTTTTACAGCATGAAAAATTTGTGATGGTACCTGCCCATTGAACCATATTGCAAATGCACAGTGACTTTGCAAAAGTGAGAAAACATAAACAAATGGACATGATGAAATCAACACAACGAGTGATGGAAAGGTACAACTATCACTGCTCGGCCATCCTGTGTTCATCAGGCCAGTCAATTTTGCATTTTTGAGCATGTCAAATTTCATATGGTAAATGCCCATTGAAACATATTGCAAATGCACATGCACTTGCAATATGATTGAACAGTGAAAAAACATCACCAAATGGACATGATGAAATCAACACAACGAGTGATGGAAAGGAACAACTATCACTGCCCGGCCATCCTGTGTTCCCATAGTGGGCATTAATATCAGAATGACCGGTAAATGCATTTACAACCATATTTTTATTTTTGGGTTACCAGGTGCCTATTTTCAATCACCAGTTGCACAACAATGCGTATCCATCAGAATATTTTAAACAGTCCATAAAGCACTCAGGACGGCCCCCATAGATAGAGGGCCGTAGTAGGGTACTCCCATAGCGGGCATGAACAATAGGAGTCCCGGTAAATGCATTTACAACCATATTTTTATTTTTGGGTTACCAGTTGCACAACAATGCATGTGCATTTGCAATATGATTCTATAGTGAAAAAACATCACCAAATGGACATGATGAAATCAACACAACGAGTGATGGAAAGGAACAACTATCACTGCCAGGCCACCCTGTGTTCATCAGGCCAGTCAATTTTGCATTCCTGCAGGATTTTTATAGCATGACAAAATCGTGATGGTACATGCCCATTGAACCATATTGCAAATGCACAGTGACTTTGCAAAAGTAAGAAAACAAACAAATGGACATGATGAAATCAACACAACGAGTGATGGAAAGGTACAACTATCACTGCTCGGCCATCCTGTGTTCATCAGGCCAGTCAATTTAGCATTTTTGAGCATGTCAAATTTCATATGGTAAATGCCCATTGAAACATATTGCAAATGCACGTGCATTTGCCATATGATTCTATAGTGAAAAAAACATCACCAAATGGACATGATGAAGTCAACACATGCCATCTTGAGTTCATCAGGCCAGTCAATTTTGCATTTCCTCAGGATTTTTGAGCATGTCAAATTTCTTATGGCTTTTGGCCCCCCAAAAAGTGACTTTTGACTTTGACTTTTGACTTCCTATGAAATCATATTGTATGTAAATGGACAAGTCATATTCCTTATGCACAAGTAAAAAAAAAAAAATTATGATAATAAAATACAACTAAAGTATGTCGATACAGTTTTTATACGTGTGTAATTGACACAAAATTTGAAAGAATTTCGAAAAACGGTCCAGAAAGCACTTTTTTAAGGGTGTGTGAAGATTTTTACAAAATTTTGACATTTTTGACTTTTGACTTTTGACTTCCTATGAAATCATATTGAAAATGGACAAAACATATTACTTATGCGCATGTAAAAAAAATAAAATAAAATATATATATATATATATGATAATAAAATTGGACAAAAGTATATTCATACAGTTCTTACACATGTGTAATTGACAAAAAAATCGAAAGAATTTCGAAAAACGGTCCAGAAAGCACTTTTTTAAGGGGTGATAAGTTTTTGACAAAAAAATCATTTTTTCAGAATTTTGCTTTTGGATGTTGACTTGGGTTACATTTCCAATATGAAAAACCATGGTGGAGTGGATTCGCCACCTGTTGAATTTTTAAAGTGTTACAACTGGCAATTGCCATATGGCATTTGCAATACACTTTGCATGAATCAACGCCGAATTGGGTGGTATTGGACAATGTGTATATGGTTTGTCCGATGCCAATGACTTCCCATTCATTTTTGTCCAATACAGGGGGGTATTCCCTTACATCAATTATACTTGCTAACATCCAATCATTAGAAAATAAAATGGATGATTTACGATTATCCTACAACCGGGAAATTACAAACTGTAATATCATATGTTTCACAGAGTTGGGGCTGAACGACAACAGTGGCTCGGATGGTTGTTGTCCTTCAGGTGCTGGAGGTGTCCTGGAGGGCAGGTGATGCATTGGGCAGACTGTACCACCCTCTGGAGAGCCCTGAGGTTATTAGTCACACACAAAATTAGCAGAGGTTATTGCGGGTGTAGCGAAATGCTTGTGTTCCTAGCTCCAACAGTGGCTCAGGTGGATGATGTTCTTGATGATCTTTTTGGCCTTCCTTTGACATCGGGTGCTGTAGGTGTCCTGGAGGGCAGACAGTGTGCCCCCTGTGATGTGTTGTGAAGACCATACCACCCTCTGGAGAGACCAGTGGAAGCGGGCAGTTGCCATACCAGGCAGTGATACAGCCCGACAGGATGCTCTCATTTGTGCACCTGTAAAAGTTTCTGAGGGTCTTAGGGGCCAAGCCAAATTTGTTCAGCCTCCTGAGGTTGAAGACGTGCTGTTGCGCCTTCTTCGCCACACTGTCTGTGTTGGTGGACCATTTCAGATTGTCAGTGATGTGTACGTGAGGAACTTGAAGCTTTCCACCTTCTCTAATGCTGTCCCGTTGATGTGGATAAAGGTGTGCTCCCTCTGCTGTTTCCTGAAGTCCAAGATCAGCTACTTCGTTTTGATTACATTGAGGTAGAGGTTATTTTCCTGGCACCACCCCACCAGGGACCTAACCTCCTCCATGTAGGCGGTCTTGTCATTGTTGATAATCAGCCCTACTGCTGTTGTGTCGTCTGCTAAATTGATGATTGAGTTGGAGGCGTGCGTAGCCATGCAGTCACAGGTGAACAGGGGGTACAGGAGGGTGCTGAGCACGCACCCTTGTGGGGACCATGTGTTGAGGATCAGCGAAGTGGAGGTGTCGTTTTCTTCCTTCACCACCTTTTGGTGTTTTTCAGAGTCAGTAGAAAGGCCTCTTTAGTGTCCTAAGTTTTCATATTGTTTATTTTTTTTTTTTTTATTTATTTCACCTTTATTTAACCAGGTAGGCTAGTTGAGAACAAGTTCTCATTTGCAACTGCGACCTGGCCAAGATAAAGCATAGCAGTGTGAACAGTCAACACAGAGTTACACATGGAGTAAACAATTAGCAAGTCAATAACACAGTAGAAAAAAATGGGCAGTCTATATACAATGTGTGCAAAAGGCATGAGGAGGTAGGCGAATAATACAATTTTTGCAGATTAACACTGGAGTGATAAATGATCAGATGGGCATGTACAGGTAGAGATATTGGTGTGCAAAAGAGCAGAAAAGTAAATAAATAAAAACAGTATAAAAACAGTATGGGAATGAGGTAGGTGAAAAAGGGTGAGCTATTTACCTATAGACTATGTACAGCTGCAGCGATCGGTTAGCTGCTCGGATAGCTGATGTTTGAAGTTGGTGAGGGAGATAAAAGTCTCCAACTTCAGCGATTTTTGCAATTCGTTCCAGTCACAGGCAGCAGAGTACTGGAACGAAAGGCGGCCAAATGAGGTGTTGGCTTTAGGGATGATCAGTGAGATACACCTGCTGGAGCGCGTGCTACGGATGGGTGTTGCCATCGTGACCAGTGAACTGAGATAAGGCGGAGCTTTACCTAGCATGGACTTGTAGATGACCTGGAGCCAGTGGGTCTGGCGACGAATATGTAGTGAGGGCCAGCCGACTAGAGCATACAAGTCGCAGTGGTGGGTGGTATAAGGTGCTTTAGTGACAAAACGGATGGCACTGTGATAGACTGCATCCAGTTTGCTGAGTAGAGTGTTGGAAGCCATTTTGTAGATGACATCGCCGAAGTCGAGGATCGGTAGGATAGTCAGTTTTACTAGGGTAAGCTTGGCAGCGTGAGTGAAGGAGGCTTTGTTGCGGAATAGAAAGCCGACTCTGGATTTGATTTTTGATTGGAGATGTTTGATGTGAGTCTGGAAGGAGAGTTTGCAGTCTAGCCAGACACCTAGGTACTTATAGATGTCCACATATTCAAGGTCGCAACCATCCAGGGTGGTGATGCTAGTCGGGCATGCGGGTGCAGGCAGCGATCGATTGAAAAGCATGCATTTGGTTTTACTCGCGTTTAAGAGCAGTTGGAGGCCACGGAAGGAGTGCTGTATGGCATTGAAGCTCGTTTGGAGGTTTGATAGCACAGTGTCCAATGACGGGCCGAAAGTATATAGAATGGTGTCGTCTGCGTAGAGGTGGATCAGGGAATCGCCCGCAGCAAGAGCAACATCATTGATATATACAGAGAAAAGAGTCGGCCCGAGAATTGAACCCTGTGGCACCCCCATAGAGACTGCCAGAGGACCGGACAGCATGCCCTCCGATTTGACACACTGAACTCTGTCTGCAAAGTAATTGGTGAACCAGGCAAGGCAGTCATCCGAAAAACCGAGGCTGTTGAGTCTGCCGATAAGAATTTGGTGATTGACAGAGTCGAAAGCCTTGGCGAGGTCGATGAAGACGGCTGCACAGTACTGTCTTTTATCGATGGCGGTTATGATATCATTTAGTACCTTGAGTGTGGCTGAGGTGCACCCGTGACCGGCTCGGAAACCAGATTGCACAGCGGAGAAGGTACGGTGGGATTCGAGATGGTCAGTGACCTGTTTGTTGACTTGGCTTTCGAAGACCTTAGATAGGCAGGGCAGGATGGATATAGGTCTATAGCAGTTTGGGTCCAGGGTGTCTCCCCCTTTGAAGAGGGGGATGACTGCGGCAGCTTTCAATCCTTGGGGATCTCAGACGATATGAAAGAGAGGTTGAACAGGCTGGTAATAGGGGTTGCGACAATGGCGGCAGATAGTTTCAGAAATAGCGGGTCCAGATTGTCAAGCCCAGCTGATTTGTACGGGTCCAGGTTTTGCAGCTCTTTCAGAACATCTGCTATCTGGATTTGGGTAAAGGAGAACCTGGAGAGGCTTGGGTGAGGAACTACGGGGGGCGGAGCTGTTGGCCGAGGTTGGAGTAGCCAGGCGGAAGGCATGGCCAGCCGTTGAGAAGTGCTTATTGAAGTTTTCGATAATCATGGATTTATCGGTGGAGACCGTGTTTCCTAGCCTCAGTACAGTGGGCAGCTGGGAGGAGGTGCTCTTGTTCTCCATGGACTTCACAGTGTCCCAGAACTTTTTGGAGTTGGAGCTACAGGATGCAAACTTCTGCCTGAAGAAGCTGGCCTTAGCTTTCCTGACTGACTGTGTGTATTGGTTCCTGACTTCCCTGAACAGTTGCATATCACGGGGCTATTCGATGCTATTGCAGTCCGCCACAGGATGTTTTTGTGCTGGTCGAGGGCAGTCAGGTCTGGAGTGAACCAAGGGCTGTATCTGTTCTTGGTTCTGCATTTTTGTGACCTTAATTGCCTACCGTCTTTAAGCTGTTAGTATCTATAAGACCGTTCCACAGGTGCATTGTTATTAATTGCTTATGGTTAATTGAACAAGCATGGGAAACAGTGTTTAAACCCTTTACAATTAAGATCTGTGAAGGTATTTGAATTTTTATTTGTCATATTTGAAAGACAGGGTCCTTTAAAAGGGACATTTATTTTTTATTTTTTATATTATTTATATAGTTTATATTCTTTGTATCTCTCTATTTACCACCACAAACCGATGCTGGCACTAAGACTGCATGAGCTGAACTGTATACTCCCATAAGCAAACAGGAAAATGCGAAACTCAAAGTGGCTTGGGACTAATGCAGGGAAACATAAATAATGATGGAGCTCATGTGTGTGTAATGATGACCAGGTGTGTGTAATAATGGGGACCAGGAGTCTGCAATAATGATGAATCGGTGTGTGTAATGATGGTGATCGGGTTTGTGTGATGATGATCAGGTGTGTGCTTAATGTTGACCAGGTGTGTGTAATGATGGTGATCGGGTTTGTGTGATGATGATCAGGTGTGTGCTTAATGTTGACCAGGTGTGTGTAATAATGGGGACCAGGAGTCTGCAATAATGATGAGTAGGTGTGTGTAATGATGGTGATCGGGTTTGTGTGATGATGATCAGGTGTGTGCTTAATGTTGACCAGGTGTGTGTAATGATGGTGATCGGGTTTGTGTAATAATGATCAGGTGTGTGTAATAATGATCAGGTGTGTGTAATAATGATCAGGTCTGTGTAATGATGATGACCAGGTGTGTGTAATGATGGTGTGCAGATGTGTATACTGATGACCAGGTATGTGTAATAATGGGGAGCAGGTGTCTGTAATAATGACCAGGTATGTGTAATGATGACCAGGTGTGTGTAATAATGGGGACCAGGTGTGTGTTATGATGGTGATCAGGTGTGTGTAATGATGATCAGGTGTGTGTAATGATTGGTAGCAGGTGTGTTTAATGATTGGGACCAGATGTGTGTATTGATGGCCTTGTGTGTGTAATTTTGAGGACCTGGTGTGTCTAATGGTGTGGAGCCGGTGCCGGTGGTTAGTAGACCAGTTATTTTGAGCGCTGGCGAGAGGGAGTGGGAGGAGGCATGACAGTAGTCCTCGCCTGAGATGCAACTCCATCTACAGGATGACGCCAGCCATGAGGACGGCCCGAGGTCAAGGAGCGGACCTTTCAGGACTGCGGAGATGGAAATCCCGGATAATGTTGGGGTCCAGGATGTCGGCCACCGGAACCCAACAGCGCTCCTCTGGGCCATTCACATCACCAGTCCACCAAGCCGACCCCCACGGCGTCGGGAGTCCATTCGGGACCTACAAGGCATAGGCAGGTGTCCCATCAATGTCCAGCGGAGACGGAGGGGTGTCACGAGGGATGACATCAGCCAGGGGACAAGGATCCGAGGGAAACATGAAAAGTGGGTCAGATCCGGTTGTTGGTGGGGAGTTGTAAACAGTAAGTTACCTCATTGACGCTCCGGAGGACCTTGAAGAGCCCCACAAACTAGGGGCTCAGCTTCCAGTCAGAGCGGGAGATTCCTGGTGGAGAGCCAGACGCAATCACCAAGATGGAACATGGGAGTCTCACTGCAGTGGCAGTCCTCCTGATCATTCTGACGGCAGATGACGCATTGGAGCCTCACGTGGGCGGCGTTCCACACCACCTCCACTCGTCCACTACAGGGGCCTCGGTCTGTCTCGGAGTCCCTGGAGCCAGGGCCGGCTGATATCCCAGGACCTACTGGAAGGGAGTCAGCCCGGTGGAGGAGTGACGAAGTGGGTTCTAGCCATACTCTGCCCAGGGAAGGAACCGGGCCCACTCCCCCAGTCGGTCCTGGCAGTGACTGCATAGGAACCTCCCCAGCTCATGGTTGGTCTTCTCCACCTGCCCGTTGGACTGATCCGGTACCCGGATGTGAGGTTGGCTTTGGCCCCCGGCTTCTCCATGAAGGCTCTCCATACCCGCAAAAAGAATTGGGCGCCACTTTTGGAGATGATGTCCTCCGGAAGGTCATAGTTCTGGAAGACCTGCTAGAACAGTGCCTCGGCAACCTGGAGAGCGGTAGGGAGACCAGAGAGAGGGATAAAACAACTGTATTTTGAAACTCTGTCCACAACAACTATAACAGTGGTGAAACCATCAGACAGGGGGAGATCAGTAACAAAGTCTATGGACAGATGGGACGAAGGCCACTGAGGCACCGGAAGGGAAAGTAGTTTACCAGCTGGAGCGTGCCAGGGAGATTTGGCTTGGGCACATATGGAGCAAGAGTTGACATAGCGGGCGATGTCCTGCGCCAAGGTGGGCCACCAGTATTTATCAGAGAGGGATTGGATAGTGGGGGTGATACCTGGGTGTCCAGTTATGAGGGATGTGTGTGCCCAGGTCAGCAGCCGATCTCTTATCCCGGTTGGGATGTAGAAGCATTCTGGAGGGCAGTTAGTAGCAGCGGGTCCCCTCTCCAGAGCCTTGCGGATGTCCCCATCTACATCCCAAAACAAGGGGCCAATGATACAGGAGGATTGATTGATGGGCTAAAGGGCACTTACAGGACTCTCAACCGGGTTGGAACCACAGGATATGGAAAGCAGGTCTTCCGGAAGTAATTCACAACCTTGACCAGGAGATGGTGGGGTTGTGACATTGGAGCCACGGGAAGCCGAGGTTGACTTTGTGTACAGGTATGGTGATGATGAGGAATATAAGGCTTTCCTGGTGCATGGGTCCCGCGGTGGGGGTGAGTGGTGCTGTGAATGTGCCGGATCGCAATGGTTGCATATCCAGGACTGGAGAAGGAAGTAATGTTCAGGGTGGAGGCGAGGGCCTGGTCGATGAAATGACATGTGGCACCCGAGTCCACTAGAGCTATAGAGACACACCTGAGGGACAGCCAGCCAGTAAAATAGGAACCAGAAAGGGTTTAGCGGAAAACGATGATGATGGAATACTCACGCCTACCCTGGGAGACGAATAGTCACGAGGCCGTCCCTCTGCCCTAGTGTAACCTGGGTTGGGATGCACCGGAAACCGTGGAAGCTGGTGACCCTCCTTCTGAGAGCCCTAGCAGTCTCCGGCAACGCCTGGGAGATGTGTGTGGCCCCTACCTCCATGGGTTCAGGCTCTGCTTCAGGACAGCCAAAGGAGGGAGGCGAGGTGGACACGTACGCTTCTGAAGAAGGTTATCCAGACGGATGGCAATCGCGCTGAGTGCGTCCAAGGGAAGTCTTGTCATCTGAACACGCCAACTCTGTCTGGACCTCTTTGCGCAGTCCCCTCCAGAATAGAGTGCGGAGCGCTGGGTCATTCCATCTGCTGGAGGCTGCCACAGTCTGAAAGGTGAGGGCATACTCCGCATCAGTCTGGGCATCCTGTTGGAGTTGTAAAGGTCGCTCACTTCCTTCTCTACCCTCTGGAGGTTGGTCGAAGACCGCCCTGAACAGAGCCATGAACCTCGCCCGGTCAGCAGGAAAATGACTGTGGCAACATTGGACCTCTCAGTGGTGGGGGCTTCATTCAAATCTATGCTAGAATCAGAATGCAAGATTTGTCACCAGTACTTGAAAACGTGAATACAACCGTAAAGTAAATCATTACCAGCCAAACCATTTTCTGATAGGGATTTATTGATACAAGTGGCCTGTACCGATGTTATGATACTAATAACTTGTCTCAGGTGGTTTATTTATGTTTCTACCATTTTGGATAGTTGGAGTAACCATTTTCCTAACCTTAACCTCATTCTACTAACCTGTTAAGTTAATTCACCTAACCGGGCTATGTCAATTATCCTAACCTGCCACGTTAATTATCCTAACCTGCTGTATTAATTATCCTAACCTGCTGTATTAATTATCCTAACCTGCTGTATTAATGATCCTAACATGCCACGTTAATTATCCTAACCTGCTGTATTAATTATCCTAACCTGCCACGTTAATTATCCTAACCTGCTGTATTAATTATCCTAACCTGCTGTATTAATTATCCTAACCTGCTGTATTAATGATCCTAACATGCCACGTTAATTATCCTAACCTGCTGTATTAATTACCCTAACCTGCCTCGTGAATTACCCTAACCTGCTACGTTAATTATCCAATCATGTCATGTTAATTATCCTAACATGTCACATTAATTATCCTAACCTGTCAGGTACATTTTTCTAACATTAATCACGTTAATTATCTCAACCTACCACTTGATTTATCCTAATCGGCAACGTTAATTCTCCTAACCTGCTGTATTAATTCTCCTAACCTGCTAGGCTAGTTCTCCTAACCTGCTGTATTAATTCTCCTAACCTGCCATGTTAATTATCCTAACCTGCCATGTTAATTATCCTAACCTACCATGTTAATTATCCTAACCTGCCATGTTAATTATCCTAACCTACCATGTTAATTATCCTAACCTACCATATTAATTATCCTAACCTACCACGTTAATTATCCTAACCTGCCATGTTAATTATCCTAACCTGCCATGTTAATTATCCTAACCTGCCATATTAATTATCCTAACCTGCCACCTTATTTATCCTAACCTGCTGTATTAATTATCCTAACCTGCCATATTAATTATCCTAACCTGCCATGTTAATTATCCTAACCTGCCACGTTAATTATCCTAACCTACCATGTTAATTATCCTAACCTACCATGTTAATTATCCTAACCTGCCATGTTAATTATCCTAACCTACCATGTTAATTATCCTAACCTGCCATGTTAATTATCCTAACCTACCATGTTAATTATCCTAACCTACCATGTTAATTCTCCTAACCTGCTGTATTAATTATCCTAACCTACCATGTTAATTCTCCTAACCTGCCATGTTAATTATCCTAACCTGCCATATTAATTATCCTAACCTGCCATGTTAATTATCCTAACCTGCCATGTTAATTATCCTAATCGGCAACGTTAATTATCCTAACCTGCCATGTTAATTATCCTAACCTGCCATATTAATTATCCTAACCTGCCACCTTATTTATCCTAACCTGCTGTATTAATTATCCTAACCTGCCATGTTAATTATCCTAACCTGCCATGTTAATTATCCTAACCTGCCACTTTATTTATCCTAACCTGCTGTATTAATTATCCTAACCTGCCATGTTAATTATCCTAACCTGCCATGTTAATTGTCCTAACCTGCCATGTTAATTATCCTAACCTGCCATGTTAATTATCCAAACCTGCTGTATTAATTATCCTAACCTACCATGTTAATTATCCTAACCTGCTGTATTAATTCTCCTAACCTGCTAGGCTAGTTCTCCTAACCTGCTGTATTAATTCTCCTAACCTGCCATGTTAATTATCCTAACCTGCCATGTTAATTATCCTAACCTACCATGTTAATTATCCTAACCTGCCATGTTAATTATCCTAACCTGCCATATTAATTATCCTAACCTGCCATGTTAATTATCCTAACCTGCCACGTTAATTATCCTAACCTACCATGTTAATTATCCTAACCTACCATGTTAATTATCCTAACCTGCCATGTTAATTATCCTAACCTACCATGTTAATTATCCTAACCTGCCATGTTAATTATCCTAACCTACCATGTTAATTATCCTAACCTACCATGTTAATTATCCTAACCTGCCATGTTAATTATCCTAACCTGCCATGTTAATTATCCTAACCTGCCATGTTAATTATCCTAACCTGCCATGTTAATTATCCTAACCTGCCATGTTAATTATCCTAATCGGCAACGTTAATTATCCTAACCTACCATGTTAATTATCCTAATCGGCAACGTTAATTATCCTAACCTGCCATGTTAATTATCCTAACCTGCCATATTAATTATCCTAACCTGCCACCTTATTTATCCTAACCTGCTGTATTAATTATCCTAACCTGCCATGTTAATTAT
>NW_026290753.1:0-95000 GCF_023373465.1 Oncorhynchus keta | reverse complement strand
GGCATTAATGAGTAGTAATAAAATAAAGGCACTTCTAAAAGCCTATTTTCAACCACAGGCTGCTGATTTGCAAAGATAACTTTTCTTTCATTTGAATTAGATTTGTATCGATGTTTCAGCATTGTCTCAATGACTAGTTTGGCTATGTGCAACATGCATGTGCAGTTACAAGCTTTTTGGAGTTAGTGGTAGGCAGACAAGCAATATCCAAGCATTGTAGTACGGATGAGCTGGAATGTGAAGCTAACTGATCCTGGCTAGATTCCTTTGTAGTATACCCCTCTGGTAGGTTCTGAGATCATCATCATCATCATTATTATTATTCATATTATTACATTAATTTGAACAGGGACAATGTATATACTGAACAAAATTAGAAATGCAGCATGCAACAATTTATAAGATTTTACTGAGTTACAGGAAATCAGTCAATTTAAAAACATTTATTAGGCCCTAATCTATGGATTTTACATTACTGGGAATACAGACATGCATCTGTTGGTCCCAGATACCTTAAAAAAAAGGTAGGGGCGATCAGAAAACCAGTCAGTATCTGGTGTGACCACCATGTGCCTCATGCAGTCTCCTTGACATAAAGTTTATCAGGCTGTTGATTGTGGCCTGTGGAATGCATCCCATTTTTTATTTAACCTTTATTTAACTAGGCAAGTCAGTTAAGTACAAATTCTTATTTACAATGACGGCCTACACCGGCCAAACCCGGACGACGCTGGGCCAATTGTGCCGCCGAGCTATGGAACTCCCAATCACGTCCGGTTGTGATACAGCCTTGTCTCGTCACAGTCTCTCCGAGCTATGGAACTCCCGATCACTTCCGGTTGTGACACAGCCTTGTCTCGTCACAGTCTCTCCGAGCTATGGAACTCCCGATCACGTCCGGTTGTGATACAGCCTTGTCTCGTCACAGTCTCTCCGAGCTATGGAACTCCCGATCACGTCCGGTTGTGATACAGCCTTGTCTCGTCACAGTCTCTCCGAGCTATGGAACTCCCGATCACGTCCGGTTGTGATACAGCCTTGTCTCGTCACAGTCTCTCCGAGCTATGGAACTCCCGATCACGTCCGGTTGTGATACAGCCTTGTCTCGTCACAGTCTCTCCGAGCTATGGAACTCCCGATCACGTCCGGTTGTGATACAGCCTTGTCTCGTCAGTCTCTCCGAGCTATGGAACTCCCGATCACGTCCGGTTGTGACACAGCCTTGTCTCGTCACAGTCTCTCTGTGAATTCAAGTTGCCATCAATAAAATTGTATTCTATTTGTCTGCAGCTTATGTCTGCCCCATACCAAAACCCCACCTCCACCATGGGGCACCATGGAGCAAAACTGCTTGCCCACACGACGTCATACACATCTGTCATCTGCCCTGTACAGTCAAAACCAGGTTCTGTGAAGAACACACTTCTCCAGCGTGCCAGTGGCCATCGAAGGTGAGCATTTGCCCACTGAAGTAGGTTACGACGCAGACCTGCAGTCAGGTCAAGACCCTGGTGAGGACAACGAGCACACAGATGAGCTTCCCTGAGATGGTTTTTGACAGTTTATGCAGAAATGATTTGGTTGTGCAAACCAACAGTTTCATCAGCTGTCCGGTGGCTAGTCTCAGATGATCACGCAGATGAAGAAGCTGGATGTGGAGGTCCTGGGCTGGCGTGGTTACACGTGTTCTGCGGTTGTGAGACGAGTTGGATGTACAGCCAAATTCTCTAAAATGTCGTTGGAGGCGGCTTAAGGTCGAGAAATTAACATAAAATTCTCTGGCAACAGATCTGTTGGACATTTCTGCAGTCAGCTTGCCAATTGCACGTTCTCTCAAAACTTGAGACATCTGTGGCATTGTGATGTGTGACAAAACTGCACATTTTAGAGTGGCCTTTTATTGATCCCAGCATAAGGTGCACCTATGTAATGATCATGTCGTTTAATCAGCTTGTTGATATGCCACACCTGTCAGGAGGATGGATTATCTTAGAAAAGGATAAATGCTCACTAACATGGGGTGAAAACACATTTGTGCCCAACATTTGAGAGAAATAATTTTTTTGTGCTTATGGAAAATGTCTTGCATCTTTTATTTCAACTCATGAAACACTTTAGTTTATATATATATTTTTTTGTTTGTTCAGTATACAACAAACATAACTCTCAGTACACTTGAGAAAAGATTTATCAACCAGCTAATTCCCTGGGTAACATACAAACATCAGCCATTTAAAAATAAATCATAAAAACAGAGGCCAGGACAAGCAAAAGGTCCTACAACAATTTACCCTCACATCTCCTCGCCAAGTGGAACTCATCAGTGAGAGCCCACGATTGGGTCTGCCAACACCAGGACGAGGGAGGCTCGATGCAGCAGGGACTTCAACTCCACAGCAGGCTCCCCAAGCAGTAATGAGGCCAGCCCCAGCACCAGGAGACAAGTCCAGCAGCGCAAACATCCACCCTCCAGCATTCCTGAGGAAGGAGCCGAAGATCTCTTCATACCACCAGGGGTAAGACATTGAAAACTGCCTGCTGAGGTTTGAACGAATGGCCAAGATGTGACGGTGGCCAGAGGTACAATGAGCCTGCAATCTTGTCCCATTGCTCACAATTCAGTTTGTCTGTGATGTGTATGCTGAGGAACTTAAAACGTACTACCCTCTCCACTACTGTCCCATCGATGTGGATAGGGGGGTGCTCCCTCTACTGTTTCCTGAAGTCCACAATCATCTCCTTAGTTTTGATGATGTTGAGTGTGAGGTTATTTTCCTGACACCACACCCCGAGGGGCCTCACCTCCTCCCTGTAGGCCGTCTCGTCGTTGTTGGTAATCAAGCCTACCACTGTAGTGTCGTCCTCAAACTTGATGATTGAGTTGGAGGCATGCGTGGCCACGCAGTCATGGGTGAACAGGGAGTACAGGAGAGGGCTCCGAACGCACCCTTGTGGGGCCCCAATGTTGAGGATCAGCGGGGTGGAGATGTTGTTACCTCCCTCATCACCTGGGGGCGGCCCGTCAGGAAGTCCAGTACCCAGTTGCACAGGGCGGGGTCGAGTCCCAGGGTCTCGAGCTTGATGACGAGTTTGGAGGGTACTATGGTGTTAAATGCTGAGCTGTAGTCGATGAACAGCATTCTCACATAGGTATTCCTCTTGTCCAGATGGGTTAGGGCAGTGTGCAGTGTGGTTGAGATTGCATCGTCTGTGGACCTATTTGGGCGGTAAGCAAATTGGATTGGGTCTAGGGTGTCAGGTAGGGTGGAGGTGATATGGTCCTTGACTAGTCTCTCAAAGCACTTCATGATGACGGAAGTGAGTGCTACGGGGCGGTAGTCGTTTAGCTCAGTTACCTTAGCTTTCTTGGGAACAGGAACAATGGTGGCCCTCTTGAAGCATGTTGGAACAGCAGACTGGGATAAGGATTGATTGAATATGTCCGTAAACACACCAGCCAGCTGGTCTGCGCATGCTCTGAGGGCGCGGCTGGGGATGCCGTCTGGGCCTGCAGCCTTGCGAGGGTTAACACGTTTAAATGTTTTACTCACATTGTCTGCAGTGAAGGAGAGACCGCATGTTTTGGTAGAGTGTCAGTGGCACTGTACTGTCTTCAAAGCGGGCAAAAAAGTTATTTAATCTGCCTGGGAGCAAGGCATCCTGGTCTGTGACGGGGCTGGTTTTCTTTTTGTAATCCATGATTGACTGTAGACCCTGCCACATACCTCTTGTGTCTGAGCCGTTGAATTGCGACTCTACTTTGTCTCTATACTGACTCTAAGCTTGTTTGATTGCCTTGTGGAGGGAATAGTTACACTGTTTGTATTCGGTCATGTTTCCGGTCACCTTGCCCTGATTAAAAGTAGTGGTTCGGCTTTCAGTTTCACACGAATGCTGCCATCAATCCAGGGTTTCTGGTTTGGGAACGTTTTAATTGTTGCTATGGGAACGCACACCGAATCAGCGTTTCGTCAATGTTGTTTTTCGCAGCAAAGTGGAACATATCCCAGTCCGGCCTCAGCGCGGGAGCTTCTTGTTTTAGCTTCTGTCTGTAGGCAGGGAGCAACAAAATGGAGCAGGCCTTGGACAAGGGCGTTAGCCACTATAGCCACTCCGTGTCCGAATCCGGTGATGTAGTGGCTTCTAGTCGTGTTAATGAAGAGTCCGGGAGGCATCAGCTGTGTAGCCGAGTGATCATCTGAAAAGCAGTCTCTAATAAGTACGACGCAACACGGAGTGCCTGGATACAGCCCTTAGCCGTGGTATATTGGCAATATACCAATACGTTGATAGGAAAGCACTAGTTTGCTGGCACCATAATTTATGTTTATACTTTTGCGGCAGTACTGTTGCTTTGGAAATCACTATGTAAATAAACACCCCTGCACGGTGCTTTTGCAACTCCACCATTTGTAGAGTTTAAATTTAGTATAGACTTAAGTTACAATTATGTTTTTTCAGTTTAGCCTTCTGGCCTACAATACACAACAAATACCATGTGTATCTTTCACTATAGAATACTGCTATAATCAATTGTAAATCATTTTATGAACTTTAACACACTTTTAGTAGCTACTAGGACGTGAAAAAACTTGTATGACCTCTTTTATATAATCAATATATCTCTGTCATAGCTCCGAGTCACACAACAAACACACAACTCTCTCTCTCTCTCTCTCTCACACACACACACACACACACACACACACACACACACACACACACACACACACACACACACACACACACACACACACACACACACACACACACACACACACACACACACACACACACACACACACACACAGAGATATTACCATTCTTACATAGCTGCATCTGTTTTTAATGTGGATTTAATGTAGCATGATATTTGAAAATGGACAGTGTGATGTGGATCTGGTATGTGTGTGTGAGGGATCAGTGGGGTGTTAGGGGGCAGCTGTCCTGTCCTCCCCACTCAAGGCTCTCTGTCTGGGTATATATATTATATCCACGTCCTGGAGTGTGTGTGTGTGTGTGTGTGTGTGTTAGAGCAGCAAAGCTCCATGTTGTGTAAACAACACCCTGGTTACGGTAACCAAGGCCTGCTGGGCTATATATATCGAACCCTTTACCTTGAGAGAGAGACAGAGAGAGTGATACTGGCTAGCTAGCTAACAGACTACTGAGATAGAATAGCTTCAACGCTAGCTAACAGGCATAGCCCACAGGTTAGCCAGCTAGTCATTGTGATAGCATAGCCCACAGGCTAGCCAGGTAGTGATTGTTATAGCATAGCCCACATGTTAGCCAGCTAGTGATTGTGATAACATAGCCCGCAGGTAAGCCAGCAAGACATTGTGATAGCATAGCCCACAGTTTAGTTTTGTCATTGTGATAGCATAGCCCACAGTTTAGTTTAGTCATTGTGATAGCATAGCCCACAGGTTAGCTAGATAGTGATTGTGATAGCATAGCCCACAGGTTAGCCAGCTAGTGATTGTGATAGCATAGCCTGCAGGTTAGCCGGCAAGACATTGTGATAGCATAGCCCACAAGTTTGCAGGTGTAACAGTATAACTTTAGACCGTCCCATCGCCCATACCCGGGCGCGGACCAGGAACCCTCTGCACACATCAACAACAGTCACCCACGAAGCATCGTTACCCACGAAGCATCGTTACAAAAGCCACGGCCCTTGCAGAGCAAGGGGAACTACTACTTCAAGGTCTCAGAGCAAGTGACGTCACCGATTGAAACGCTATTTAGCGCACACCACCGCTAACTAAGCTAGCCGTTTCACATCCGTTACACTCACCCCCCTTTTGACCTCCTCCTTTTCCGCAGCAACCAGTGATCCGGGTCACGACTACCAATGTAACAGTATAACTTTAGACCGTCCCCTCGCCCATACCCGGGCGCGAACCAGGGACCCTCTGCACACATCAACAACATTCACCCACGAAGCATCGTTACCCATCGCTCCACAAAAACCACGGCCCTTGCAGAGCAAGGGGAACTACTACTTCAAGGTCTCAGAGCAAGTGACGTCACCGATATTTAGCACGCACCACTGCTAACTAAGCTAGCCGTTTCACATCCGTTACACAGGCAAGACATTGTGAAAGCATAAAGGGGAAAGGGGGATACCTATACATAACCCTGCTTAGCCAGCTAGCACTCAACAACTCTAGAGATTATATGAAGTAGTTGACTGAGGGTTGAATGTGTTTCAAACAACAGACCAGACAACAGACCAGACAACAGACCAGACAACCAGACCAGACAACAGACCAGACAACCAGACCAGACAACAGACCAGACAACAGACCAGACAACAGACCAGACAACCAGACCAGACAACAGACCAGACAACAGACCAGACAACAGACCAGACAACAGACCAGACAACAGACCAGACAACAGACCAGACAACAGACCAGACAACAGACCAGGGCCCGGTTGAATAAAGCATCTTGTTTCCATTAAGATTTACCTTAAAGAATACTTTCCCCTTACCTGGGGTGTGTTTAAGGGTGTTGCATACAGGCATGTAGGGGGCAGCAGGTAGCCGAGCAGGTTTGAGAGGTGAGCCAGCAAATGGAGGGTTGCCAGTTTGAATCCAGGGTCCGACGGGAAAAATCTGATGGTAAATGAGCTGGCAAACGGAGGGTTGCTGGTGTCAAATTCTAGAGGACATTGCCTGCCGTTGTGCCCTTGAGCAAGGTGCTTAACCCAGGGCCATCCTGCCCATTATGCAGGATTGGGCGGCCGCTTAGAGCAGCAGATTGATGAGGGAGGCATTTTCTGTGCTAAACTGACCAACAACACAAAATCCTTCCCCAAAACAATGATAACTTCTTTCAGCAAGTGGCTTACGGGCTATTAAGGTGAGCATGATAAGCAGTACCCACTATGCCAATGGCAGGGGCACAAAACATGTATCGTGTTCATGCCCAGTGATCCTCTCCATGGTACTGTTGAAGAGACAGCCCTGTGGCGCTCCACCAACACTCCGTCAAAGTCATGTAACATTAATAATGTCGCCTGTATGGAAGAAAGAGTATATTGCCTCTATGGACTTTTCTGTAGCCTACATTGCGACCAAATTTATGACAATCTCATGAGACACTCACTCACCAAGATGGTGCCGATAGACTTGGCAGCTCTGTTTCTAGCTGCTAAGCAACTTTGCACTATTTGTACAGTATATTTGTAGTATTTTACATTATTAGCCTAGAATGTTTTTTGCGTTATTACATACAGACGGAAATAACTTTTGGATATTAGAGTAATAGTAACTCACCACCAACCAGAAATACGACTTTCACAATTGAATCCGACGCTTACGAGTATATTACTCTATAATGTTCAGTCCCTGGACCATAAAGTAGACCACCTCAGGGCGAAGATCTCCTTCCAGAGAGACTTCAGGGACTTTAACATCCTCTGTTTCACGGAATCACGGCTCTCTCCAGCTATACTGTCTCGTCCAAACAGCCAGCTGGGTTCTCAGTACATCAGCAGACAGGAATAAAGAACCTTTCTTGGAAAAAGAAAGGCTGACATGTATGTTTCATGATTAACTACTTATGTTGTGATTGTGGAAACTCAAGTCCATTTGTTCACCCAACCTAGAATACCTCCCAATCAAATTTTGACTGTATTACCTCCCAAGAGAATTATTTTCGGTTATCGTCATAGCCGTGTATATCCCCCCTCAAGCCGATACCACGACGGCCCTCAAGCAACTACACTGGACTTTGCTCAAACTGGAAAACACATATTCTGAGGACGCATTTATTGTAGCTGGGGACTTTAACAAAGCAAATCTGATTAAAACGCAAGTCCAACACGTTGCCTGTAGTACCCGCACTTCAAAAACTCTCAACCTTTGATACTCACCCTTCTGAGATGTCTACAAGGCCCTCCCCCGCCCTCCCTTCAGCAAATCAGATCACAACTCCATTCTGCTCCTCCCTTCCTATAGGCAGAAACTCAAACAGGAAGTACCCATGCTAAGGTCTACTCAACACTGGACTGACCAATCAGGATCCATGCTTTAAGATTGTTTTGGATATGTTCCGTGTTGCCTCTGAGAATAACATTGACGTATACACTGACACTGTGACTGAGTTCATCAAGAAGTGTATAGGGATGGTGATCCCACTGTGATTATTTAATCCAAACCAAAAACCATGGACAGATGGAAGCATTCGCGCAAAACTGAATGCACGAACCACCACATTTAACCACGGCAAGGTGATTGGGAATATGGTTTAATACAAACAGTGCACTCTGTAATGTAACGAAAAAAGGAAAAGGTCAGTACAGAGACAAGGCAGAGTCGCAATTCAGTGTCTCAGACACGAGACGTATGTGTCAGGGACTCCAGGCAATCCCGGATTACAAAGGGAAAACCAGCCATGTTGCGAACACCGACATCTTGTCGGGCTGTATCACTACCTGGTATGGCAACGGCACCATCTGCAACCGCAGGGCTCTCCAGAGGGTGGTGCGGTATGCCCAACGCTTCACTGGGGGCACACTGCCTGCCCTCTAGGACATCACAAGAAGGCCAAAAATATCATCAAGGACATCAACCACCCGAGCCACAGCCTGTTCATCCCTTTATTAAGGCAATGTCAGTACAGGTGAATCAAAGCCGGGACCGAGAGACTGAAAAACAGCCTCTATCTCAAGGACATCAAACTGTTAAATAGCCATCACTAGCCGACCTCCTACCCAGTACCCTTCCCGACTACCACCCGGTTACTCAACCTTGCACCTTAGAATCTGCTGTACATAGACATCGGCCACTGGTCATGTTTACATACTGTTGTACTCATTTCATATGTTTATACTGTATTCTAGTCAAGGCCATCCTATTTAACTATTGCTGTATATATACCATCACATATATATACTATTCTATAAATATACTAAATATCATATCCACATACTGCCCATGTCTATATATACCATCACATATATATATACTATTCTACGTATTCTATAGATATACTAAATATTATATCCACATACTGTCCATGACTATACATCCCATCACATATATATATGTATATAACCCAATATTGGGCGGCAGGGTAGCCTAGTGGTTAGAGCGTTGGACTAGTAACCGAAAGGTTGCAAGTTCAAATCCCCGAGCTGACAAGGTGCAAATCTGTTGTTCTGCCCCTGAACAGGCAGTTAGGCTGTTCCTAGGTTGTCATTGAAGATAAGAATTTTTTCTTAACTGAAAAATAACTAACTAAAAAAATATATGTATTTATACTCTGGACTCTGACATTGCTCATCCTTATATTTATCTATTTCTTAATTCCATTCATTCACTTTTAGATTTGTGTGTGTTGTTGTGAATTGTTAGTTATTACTGCACAGTTGGAGCTAGAAACATAAGCATTTCGCTACTCCCACAATAATCTGCTAAATATGTGTATGTGATAAAATGTTATTCCATTTGAATTTTTTTTACATCACACTTGATTTCGATCAAATAGCCTAAATGGCGCCCTATCAAGTCAGAATACTCTTTGATGTGAATATGAATGAAAATATCCTAAAAATAGGACAGGCAAAGGTCAAATGGACAACAACTTATGGAATCAAATTAGGCTACTCACAACTGCTGTCCGGGAGTTTCACTTAGTGGGATAAATTGCCAATATAATTAGTCATTTCAAATCTGTATTTGTCCAATTCTGAGCTGATCGTAACGAAGAAGAACATGCGAACTGCATTTTCCAAGAAAATGCGACGCCTGACAACATGGGTAGCTGAGATAGGCAGCGAGTGAGTTTCAATTTTGTAGAAGCTCATGTACAATGTCAGAGTTCGGAATATAATATATACTCAGTATCCAGTTTATTAGGTACACAACCCCCGACAGGCATCGAGGCATTCAGTTGCAGTTCCATTGCACGTTAGACTGGGTAAAAAGAGTTATATAAGAGATTTTGAGCGTGATATGATTGACGGTGCCAGGCACGCCAGTTTCAGTGTCTCAGAAATGTCCAGCCTCCTGGGCTTTTCATGCACGACACTGTTTCTACAACTTGATTAGAGTCCACCAGTGGTAAATTGACTTGATTGGACAAGATTTGGAAAGGCACACACCTGTCTATATAAAGTCCCACAGTTGAAAGTGCACGTCAGAGCAAAAACCAAGCCATGGGGTCGAAGGAATTGTCCGTAGAGCACCGAGACAGGATTTTGTTGAGGCACAGAATTGGGGAAGGGTACCAAAAAATGTCTGCAGTCTGCAGGTCCCCAAGAACACAGTAGCCTTCATCATTCTTAAATGGAAGAAGTTTGGAACCACCAAGACTCTTCCTAGTCCTGGTCGCCCAGCCGAACTGAGCAATTGGTTGAGAAGGGCCTTGGTCAGGGAGGTGACCAAGAACTGATGGTCACTCAGACAGAGCTCTAGAGTTCCTCTGTGGAGATGGGAGAACCTTCCAGAAGGACAACCACCTCTGCAGCACTCCACCAATCAGGCCTTTATGGTAGAGTGGCCAGATGGAAGGCACTCCTTAGTAGAAGGCACATGACAGCCGGTTGGAGTTTGTCAAAAGGCACCTAAAGACTTGAAGACCATGAGAAACAAGATTCTCTGGTCTGATGAAACCAAGATTGAGCTCTTTGACCTGAATGCCAAGTGTCACGTCTGGAGGAAACCTGTCACCTTCCCTATGTTGAAGCATGGTGGTGGCAGCATCATGCTGTGTGGATGTTTTTCAGCTACAAGGACTGGGAGAATAGTCAGGATCGATGGAAAGATGAATGAAGCCCTAAGGACCTCAGACTAGGGTGAAGGTTCACCTTCTAACAGGACAACGACCCTAAGCGCGCAGCTAAGACAGTGCAGAAGTGACTTCGGGACAAGTCTCTGAATGTCCTTGAGTGGCCCAGCCAGAGCCCAGACTTGAGCCAGAGCCCAGACTTGAACCCGATCTAACATCTCTAAAGAGACTTGAAATTAGCTGTGCAGATACGCTCCCCATCCAACCTGACAGAGCTTGAGAGGATCTGCAGAGAAGAATGGGAGAAACTTCCCAAATACAGGTATGCCAAGCTTGTAGCGTCATACCCAAGAAGACTTGATTGAGGCTGTAATCCTTGCCAAAGGTGCTTCAATAAAGTACTGAGTAAAGGGTCTGAATACTTACGTAAAAGTGATATTTAAGGTTTTTATTTATAACACTTTTGCTGCAATTTCTAAAAACCTATTTTTGCTTTGTTGTTATGGGGTATTGTGTGTAGATTGATGAGGGGGAAAAATGATGTAATCCATTTTAGAATAAGGCTGTAACGTAATTATTTGGGGGGAAAGGTCACAAATATTGCTGTTGGGATGGCACACTGTGGTATTTCACCCAATCGATATGGGAGTTTATCAAAATTGGACTTGTTTTCGAAATTCTATGCGGGCCTACGTAATCTAAGGGAAATATGTGTCTCTAATATGGTCATACATTTGGCAGGAGGTTAGGTAGTGCAGCTTAGTTTCCACCTCATTTGTGGGCAGTGTGCACAAAGCCTGTCTTCTCTTGAGAGCCAGGACTGATGCTCTCAATAGCAAGGCTATAGCAAGGCTATCCTCACTGAATCTGTAAGTGGTCAGGTGTTCTGCCACTATGTACTCTCTGTTTAGGGCCAAATAGCATTCTGCTCAGATTTTTTGTTAATTCTTTCCAATGTGTCAAGTAATTATCTTTTTGTTTTCTTATGATTTGGTTGTGTATAATTGTGTTGCTGTCCTGGGACTCTGTGAGGTCTGTTTGTGTTTATGAACAGAACCCCAGGACCAGCTTGCTTTAGGGGACTCTTCTCTGTAGGTGATGGCTTTGTTATGGAAGGTTTGGGAATCGCTTCCATTTAGCTGGTTATAGAATTTTGATTTTGATAATTAGCAAGAATCCCTAAAATTCTGCTCTGCATGCATTGTTTGGAGTTTTAAGTTGTACACATAATATTTTTGCAGAATTCTGCATGTAGTCTCAATTTTGTAAATTATTGTTTGTGACCAGACCCCAGACCTCACAACCATAAAGGACAATGGGTTCTATAACTGATTCAAGTCGTTTTAGCCCAGATCCTAATTGGTATGTCAAATTTGATGTTCCTTTTGATGGCATAGAAGGCCCTTCTTGGTCTCTCAGATCGTTCACAGCTTTGTGGAAGTTACCTGTGCCGATGTTTAGGCAGAGATATGTATAGTTATTTATGTGCTCTAGGGCAACTGTGTCAACATGGAATTTGTATTTAAGGTCCTGGCAACTGAACTTTACTTGGAACACCATTATTTTTGTCTTACTGACATTTACTGTCAGGGCCCAGGTCTGACAGATTCTATGCAGAAGGTCTAGGTGGTGCTGTTGGTCCTCCTTGGTTGGAGACAGAAGCACCAGATCATCAGCAAACAGTAGATATTTGATATTTGATTTTAGTATACACTTGCAAGTTCCACGCATATGAGGAAGCAGCATCACAGGCAGCCCAGATCTTTATTCCATTGGTTTTAGACGGTATGTACTGCCTGAAGGGACAGCGGCCCCTAAATTGCATAAGCTGTCATCAACAGTAACGTTGGGCCCAGAGTTGTAAAACAGGGGAAAGTGGTCCACCCACATGTCCCACACTGATCTGATTGCAGCTAGCTTGTCTCTCTGCTGTCGAACTGGTGCATCGGTTATCGAAGTGGATCCTGGAAATAATGTGGAAGTTTTCCAGAGATGTCCCACAGGGAGTCTGTGGATTCCCCATTTGACTTGAAAACAGCAGCACGGATTAGATCCTCAAAGTATGCATGTAAATGAGTTTGGTCCTTCTCCTTCCATCTCTCTCCAAAAACACGCCTTCCCTCCAAAATAGTGCAGTCCAGAATGATTTTCTGGATGGTGTCTGGGATGAACATTTCAAAAGAAGACTTTATGTCCTGCACATGAGTACTGCCATCTGCGTCGGCCCTGGTTGTATCCTTATCACATTGGCAACTGAGGGGGGGCTCATTCCTTGGGCATGAAGACCATTACATTTCAAAAAGTTTTGACATCCATAATTATCCTCCTGCAGACTGCTGGTGAGCTGGTCCTGGGGCTGGCTGAGGGTCGACCTCATCCTCTTCTTCCAACTCACTGTCAGACTCCGAATTGACATAGACACAATCCTCATATTCTGAAAATTCTTCATCCTCCTTCCCCACTGGCTTCTCTCTCTGCATATTTTTTTTTTTACTCTAAGGCCCTCTAAGCAGAGATCATTTTTTTGCCATACTGATTGACTGGGATAAGGAGCCACACATGCAAAGCTATTTATTTGTTGTGTCCCTCCCCCAGTTTGCACCTGGCTGGGGTAGAGTTTGGGAAAATACAGATTTTTTTTACAACGTATCTTCCAGGTTCCCGCAAGAGATTGTGTAGTTTCACACACTACAAAGTGTAAAAAGTGCAAGAAAAGCGGGAGACAGGCAGACAGGCAGACAGGCAGACAGGCAGACAGGCAGACAGGCAGGGAGATGGACAGGCAGACAGACAGACAGGCAGGGAGATGGACAGGCAGGGAGATGGACAGGCAGACAGGCAGACAGGTAGGGAGATGGACAGGTTCTTGGTGCTGTGTTGAAACAGCAGACCCAGGAAGGAGGAGGAAGACAGAGTGAAGGCACACAGCAAATCTTTTTGTTTAATTTTTACTTGTTTTCACCTACACACACACTTTTCCACACTGTTATTACCCTCGGGTCCAGTGGACCCGAAAACCACAAACGTTTTAAGTATAGCCAATTGGAATTTGTGGTCAGTATATTTGATCATTTCATGTATCATTTCCATCAACACTAAAGGCCTTTTTGGTTGGAGAGTTTGTATTTTGTCCTGTAGTTCAATCAATTGAATTGGAGAATCCAGTGGGTTCTGGTAGTCTTCAATAGTTGATTCTAGGATTTGACATTTGATCATGTATATGTTTTTGCTGTTTGTTCTTCGTTATAGAGCGAGAAAGATTAGAGAAGTGGTTCATCCATACATCTCGGTTTTTATAGATAACTGTTGGTGTTTGTTCAGTGTGTTCCAATTTTCCCAGAAGTGCTCTATGGATTCTTCTCTCTCTCTCTCTCTCTCTCTCTCTCTCTCTCTCTCTCTCTCTCTCTCTCTCTCTCTCTCTCTCTCCCCCACCCTTCTCTCCACTCCCCTCTCCCCCTCTCTTCTCTCCACTCCCCTCTCCCCCTCTCTCTCTCCTACTCTCTCCACTCCCTCTCCCTCCTTCTCTGTCCACTCCCTCCCCCTCTCCCACTCTCTCCCATATTCTCAAACTCTCTCTCTCTCTCTCTCTCCACTCCCTCTTTATCCCTCCCCCACACTCTCTCCCCTTTCTCTCCCCCTCTCTATCTCTCCTCTTTCTTCTCTCTCTCCCCCTTCTATCTATACTTCCTCTCTCTGTCTGTTAAATTATTCAGGTGTTAGTTTTGTACCTGCCTCTCTCTTTGGGAGTCGCCAGGCAACTGAAAGACTATCCCAGGCCCCTGAACCAACCCACATGACAGCAATGCCCCCCCACCCCCAACACACACACACACACACAAACACACAAACAAACACACTCAGTCTCTCACCAGTCCTGTCTGGTCTAATCTCGTCAGTTTGATCTGAGCCAGGCTCTCCCACCTGTCTAACTCTAACCCTAACCCTTCTCAATGCTTTGTATTTCCTGCAGGATAGTTGACTGACTGAACAAGCAGCATGTCTAAACCATCGTCCAACGTCAAAGCCTTGCAGGTAGGAGTGTGTGTGTGTGTGTGTGTATAATTTCTCTCAATAAAATATAGTACTGTTTTGAACCCATCTACAGTAGTTATTTTGTTTAAAATATAAATGACACTACAGAGGGACCTCCTCACTAAAATCTGTAGCTCTCCCAGTGGTCTAGTGTAGTTAGAGCTGGGTTAGAGATACAACCTGTAGCTCTCCCAGCAGTCTAGTGTAGTTAGAGCTGGGTTATAGATACAACCTGTAGCTCTCCCAGCGGTCTAGTGTAGTTAGAGCTGGGCTAGAGATACAACCTGTAGCTCTCCCAGCGGTCTAGTGTAGTTAGAGTTGGGTTATAGATACAACCTGTAGCTCTCCCAGTGGTCTAGTGTAGTTAGAGCTGGGTTATAGATACAACCTGTAGCTCTCCCAGCGGTCTAGTGTAGTTAGAGCTGGGTTAGAGATACAACCTGTAGCTCTCCCAGCGGTCTAGTGTAGTTAGAGCTGGGTTAGAGATACAACCTGTAGCTCTCCCAGCGGTCTAGTGTAGTTAGAGCTGGGTTAGAGATACAACCTGTAGCTCTCCCAGCGGTCTAGTGTAGTTAGAGCTGGGTTAGAGATACAACCTGTAGCTCTCCCACTGGTCTAGTGTAGTTAGAGCTGGGTTAGAGATACAACCTGTAGCTCTCCCAGCTGTCTAGTGTAGTTAGAGCTGGGTTAGAGATACAACCTGTAGCTCTCCCAGCGGTCTAGTGTAGTTAGAGCTGGGTTAGAGATACAACCTGTAGCTCTCCCAGTGGTCTAGTGTAGTTAGAGCTGGGTTAGAGATACAACCTGTAGCTCTCCCAGCTGTCTAGTGTAGTTAGAGCTGGGTTAGAGATACAACCTGTAGCTCTCCCAGCGGTCTAGTGTAGTTAGAGCTGGGTTAGAGATACAACCTGTAGCTCTCCCACTGGTCTAGTGTAGTTAGAGCTGGGTTAGAGATACAACCTGTAGCTCTCCCAGCGGTCTAGTGTAGTTAGAGCTGGGTTAGAGATACAACCTGTAGCTCTCCCACTGGTCTAGTGTAGTTAGAGCTGGGTTAGAGATACAACCTGTAGCTCTCCCAGTGGTCTAGTGTAGTTAGAGCTGGGTTAGAGATACAACCTGTAGCTCTCCCACTGGTCTAGTGTAGTTAGAGCTGGGTTAGAGATACAACCTGTAGCTCTCCCAGTTTCTAGTGTAGTTAGAGCTGGGTTAGAGATACAACCTGTAGCTCTCCCAGTGGTCTAGTGTAGTTAGAGCTGGGTTAGAGATACAACCTGTAGCTCTCCCAGTTTCTAGTGTAGTTAGAGCTGGGTTAGAGATACAACCTGTAGCTCTCCCAGTTTCTAGTGTAGTTAGAGCTGGGTAGAGATACAACCTGTTGCTCTCCCACTGGTCTAGTGTAGTTAGAGCTGGGTTAGAGATACAACCTGTAGCTCTCCCAGCGGTCTAGTGTAGTTAGAGCTGGGTTAGAGATACAACCTGTAGCTCTCCCAGTGGTCTAGTGTAGTTAGAGCTGGGTTAGAGATACAACCTGTAGCTCTCCCAGTGGTCTAGTGTAGTTAGAGCTGGGTTAGAGATACAACCTGTAGCTCTCCCACTGGTCTAGTGTAGTTAGAGTTGGGTTAGAGATACAACCTGTAGCTCTCCCACTGGTCTAGTGTAGTTAGAGCTGGGTTATAGATACAACCTGTAGCTCTCCCAGTGGTCTAGTGTAGTTAGAGCTGGGTTAGAGATACAACCTGTAGCTCTCCCACTGGTCTAGTGTAGTTAGAGCTGGGTTAGAGATACAACCTGTAGCTCTCCCACTGGTCTAGTGTAGTTAGAGCTGGGTTATAGATACAACCTGTAGCTCTCCCAGTGGTCTAGTGTAGTTAGAGCTGGTTTAGAGATACAACCTGTAGCTCTCCCAGTGGTCTAGTGTAGTTAGAGCTGGGTTAGAGATACAACCTGTAGCTCTCCCAGTTTCTAGTGTAGTTAGAGCTGGGTAGAGATACATCCTGTAGCTCTCCCACTGGTCTAGTGTAGTTAGAGCTGGGTTAGAGATACAACCTGTAGCTCTCCCACTGGTCTAGTGTAGTTAGAGCTGGGTTAGAGATACAACCTGTAGCTCTCCCAGTGGTCTAGTGTAGTTAGAGCTGGGTTAGAGATACAACCTGTAGCTCTCCCAGTTTCTAGTGTAGTTAGAGCTGGGTTAGAGATACAACCTGTAGCTCTCCCAGTGGTCTAGTGTAGTTAGAGCTGGGTTAGAGATACAACCTGTAGCTCTCCCAGTTTCTAGTGTAGTTAGAGCTGGGTTAGAGATACATCCTGTAGCTCTCCCAGCGGTCTAGTGTAGTTAGAGCTGGGTTAGAGATCTAACCTGTAGCTCTCCCAGTGGTCTAGTGTAGTTAGAGCTGGGTTAGAGATACAACCTGTAGCTCTCACAGTTTCTAGTGTAGTTAGAGCTGGGTTAGAGATACAACCTGTAGCTCTGCCAGTTTCTAGTGTAGTTAGAGCTGGGTTAGAGATACAACCTGTAGCTCTCCCACTGGTCTAGTGTAGTTAGAGCTGGGTTAGAGATACAACCTGTAGCTCTCCCACTGGTCTAGTGTAGTTAGAGCTGGGTTAGAGATACAACCTGTTGCTCTCCCACTGGTCTAGTGTAGTTAGAGCTGGGTTAGAGATACAACCTGTAGCTCTCCCAGTTTCTAGTGTAGTTAGAGTTGGGTTAGAGATACAACCTGAAGGTCTCCCACTGGTCTAGTGTAGTTAGAGCTGGGTTAGAGATACAACCTGTAGCTCTCCCACTGGTCTAGTGTAGTTAGAGCTGGGTTAGAGATACAACCTGTAGCTCTCCCAGTTTCTAGTGTAGTTAGAGCTGGGTTAGAGATACAACCTGTAGCTCTCCCAGTTTCTAGTGTAGTTAGAGTTGGGTTAGAGATACAACCTGAAGGTCTCCCACTGGGCAAAGACATCAGTTCAACATCTGGCTTTGATTTACATTTGGTTGAGTTCAATGTGAATTCAATGTGAAATCAACAAAACATGTCATTGGATTTAGGTGATAAAAATAGGAAATGTCCTTACATTGATTACTTTTTTCAAATCCAAATAGTTTTCCACAATGATTCATCAACATCACATTTGATTTTTTGTTTGAAAACACTTGGAAAGCTCTCCAGGACTAGGTCCAGAACTAGTAACTCTGTTGCTCTGTAGCTATCCAGGACTAGGTCCAGAACTAGTAACTCTGTTGTTCTGTAGCGCTCCAGGACTAGGTCCAGAACGAGTAACTCTGTTGTTCTGTACCTCTCCAGGACTAGGTCCAGAACTAGTAACTCTGTTGTTCTGTAGCTCTCCGGGACTAGGTCCAGAACGAGTAACTATGTTGTTCTGTACCTCTCCAGGACTAGGTCCAGAACTAGTAACTCTGTTGTTCTGTAGCTCTCCAGGACTAGGTCCAGAACTAGTAACTCTGTTGTTCTGTAGCTATCCAGGACTAGGTCCAGAACTAGTAACTCTGTTGTTCTGTACCTCTCCGGGACTAGGTCCAGAACGAGTAACTATGTTGTTCTGTACCTCTCCAGGACTAGGTCCAGAACTAGTAACTCTGTTGTTCTGTAGCTCTCCAGGACTAGGTCCAGAACTAGTAACTCTGTTGTTCTGTAGCTATCCAGGACTAGGTCCAGAACTAGTAACTCTGTTGTTCTGTACCTCTCCAGGACTGGGTTGAGACATAAAGCCTCTAGCTCTCAAGGACCAGGACTAGAACTAAAGCCTGTAGCTCTGTAGCTCTCCAGGAGCAGGGGTAGTGCATGGCTCTAACTAAAGCCTCTAGCTCTCAAGGGCCAGGACTAGAACTAAAGCCTGTAGCTCTGTAGCTCTCCAGGAGCAGGGGTAGTGCATGGCTCTAACTAAAGCCTCTAGCTCTCAAGGACCAGGGCTAGAACTAAAACCTACAGTTCTGTAACTCTCCAGGTGCAGGGGTAGTGCATGGCACTAACTAAAGCCTCTAGCTCTCAAGGGCCAGGACTACAACTAAATCCTGTAGCTCTGTAGCTCTCCAGGACCAGGACTGGAACTAAAGCTTGTAGCTCTATAGCTCTCCAGGACCAGGACTGGAACTAAAGCCTGTATCTCTCCAGGACCATGACTAGAACTAAAGCATGTAGCTCTGTATCTCTCCAGGACCAGGGAGCATGCAGGGTTATAGGACCAGGAATATAACTAAAGCCTGTATCTGTGTATCTCTCTACAACCAGAACTAAAGCTAAACCGTGTAGCTCTGTAGCTCTCCAGGACCAGGACTGGAACTAAAGCCTGTAGCTCTGTAGTTTTCCAGGACCAGGACTAGAACTAAAGCCTGTAGCTCTGTAGCTCTCCAGGACCAGGACTGGAACTAAAGCCTGTAGCTCTGTAGCTCTCCAGGACCAGGACTATAACTAAAGCCTGTAGCTCTGTAGTTTTCCAGGACCAGGACTAGAACTAAAGCCTGTAGCTCTGTAGCTCTCCAGGACCAGGACTGGAACTAAAGCCTGTAGCTCTGTAGCTCTCCAGGACCAGGACTATAACTAAAGCCTGTAGCTCTGTAGTTTTCCAGGACCAGGACTAGAACTAAAGCATGTAGCTCTGTATCTCTTCAGGACCAGGGCACATGCAGGGTTATAGGACCAGGAATATAACTAAAGCCTGTATCTGTGTATCTCTCTACAACCAGAACTAAAGCTAAACCGTGTAGCTCTGTAGCTCTCCAGGACCAGGACTGGAACTAAAGCCTGTAGCTCTGTAGCTCTCCAGGACCAGGACTGGAACTAAAGCCTGTAGCTCTGTAGCTCTCCAATACAAGGGCTATAATTAGAGCATGTAGATCTCCAGCACCAGGACTAGTGCAGGGTTAACACCGAAGCCTGAATCTCTGTAACTCTCTAGGACCAGGATTAGCACCAAAGCCTGTAGCTCTGTAGATCTCCAGGACCAGGACTAGAACTAAAGCCTGCAGCTCTGTAGCTCTCTATGACCAGGGCTAAAACTAAAACCTGTAGCTCTTTAGCTCTCCGGGACCCAGTCTCATGCGGGATTTAAACTAAAGCTTGTAGCTTTGTAGCTTTCCAGGAACAGACGTAGTGCATGCTTAGACCAAAGATTCCCATTAGAGAGAAGGGAGCTGGCCAGGCAGAGACAGCAAGGGCAGTTCGTCGCCCCAGTGCCTTACCATTCAACATCACACCCCTGGGAAAGACTACACTCAATCAAAGGACATAATGAATAGATGAGTCTTCAATAAAAAAATATACAAAAATATTTCACCTTTATTTAACCAGGTAGGCTAGTTGAGAACACCTTTATTTAACCAGGTAGGCTAGTTGAGAACACCTTTATTTAACCAGGTAGGCTAGTTGAGAACACCTTTATTTAACCAGGTAGGCTAGTTGAGAACACCTTTATTTAACCAGGTAGGCTAGTTGAGAACACCTTTATTTAACCAGGTAGGCTAGTTGAGAACACCTTTATTTAACCAGGTAGGCTAGTTGAGAACACCTTTATTTAACCAGGTAGGCTAGTTGAGAACACCTTTATTTAACCAGGTAGGCTAGTTGAGAACACCTTTATTTAACCAGGTAGGCTAGTTGAGAACACCTTTATTTAACCAGGTAGGCTAGTTGAGAACACCTTTATTTAACCAGGTAGGCTAGTTGAGAACACCTTTATTTAACCAGGTAGGCTAGTTGAGAACACCTTTATTTAACCAGGTAGGCTAGTTGAGAACACCTTTATTTAACCAGGTAGGCTAGTTGAGAACACCTTTATTTAACCAGGTAGGCTAGTTGAGAACACCTTTATTTAACCAGGTAGGCTAGTTGAGAACACCTTTATTTAACCAGGTAGGCTAGTTGAGAACACCTTTATTTAACCAGGTAGGCTAGTTGAGAACACCTTTATTTAACCAGGTAGGCTAGTTGAGAACACCTTTATTTAACCAGGTAGGCTAGTTGAGAACACCTTTATTTAACCAGGTAGGCTAGTTGAGAACACCTTTATTTAACCAGGTAGGCTAGTTGAGAACACCTTTATTTAACCAGGTAGGCTAGTTGAGAACACCTTTATTTAACCAGGTAGGCTAGTTGAGAACACCTTTATTTAACCAGGTAGGCTAGTTGAGAACACCTTTATTTAACCAGGTAGGCTAGTTGAGAACACCTTTATTTAACCAGGTAGGCTAGTTGAGAACACCTTTATTTAACCAGGTAGGCTAGTTGAGAACACCTTTATTTAACCAGGTAGGCTAGTTGAGAACACCTTTATTTAACCAGGTAGGCTAGTTGAGAACACCTTTATTTAACCAGGTAGGCTAGTTGAGAACACCTTTATTTAACCAGGTAGGCTAGTAGAGAACACCTTTATTTAACCAGGTAGGCTAGTTGAGAACACCTTTATTTAACCAGGTAGGCTAGTTGAGAACACCTTTATTTAACCAGGTAGGCTAGTTGAGAACAAGTTATCATTTACAACTGCGATCTGGCCAAGACAAAGCATAGCTTTTTCAGCTTTTTCAAACAGAAATGTGCATCCTGTAGTACTAACTCAAAAAAGTTACGACAATAAGAGCCTGTGCATATTTGTTCCTAACTTCCCTGAAAAGTTGCATATCACGGGGGCTATTCGATGTTAATGCAGAATGCCACAGGATGTTTTGATGCTGGTCAAGGGCAGACAGGTCCGGAGTGAACCAAGGACCATATATATTCCTAGTTCTTCATTTTTGAGATGGGCATGCTTATTTAAGATGGTGAGGAAGGCACTTTTAAAGAATAGCCAGGCATCATCTCCTGACGGGATAAGGTCAATGTCATTCCAGGATACCCCGGCCAGGTCGATTAGAAAGGCCTGCTTGCAGAAGTGTTTCGGGGTGCGTTTGACAGTGATGAGGGGTGGTCGTTTGGTCATAGACCCATTACGGATGCAGTCAATGAAAAAGTGATCGCTGAGATCTTGATTGAAAACAGCAGAGGTGTTTTTGGAGGGTGAGATCGTTAGGATGACATTTATGAGGGTGTTTACTGATATGGGGTTGTACCTGCTAGGTTCATTGATCATTTGTGTGAGATTGAGGGCATCAAGCTTAGTTTGTAGGATGGCCAGGGTGTTAAGCATGTCCCAGTTTAGGTCACCTAGTAGCACAAGCTCAGAAGATAGATGGGGGGCAATCAATTCACATATGGTATCGAGGGTACAGTTGGGGGCAGAGGGAAGTCTATAGCAAGTGGCAACAGTGAGAGACTTGTTTCTGTAAAGGTGAATTTTTAGAAGTAGAAGCTCAAATTGTTTGGGTACAGACTTAGATAGCCTGCAGAGTTCTGTATTACTATCTTTGCAGTAGATTGCAACACCGCCCCCTTTGTCAGTTCTATCTTGGCGGAAAACGTTATAGTTAGCGATGGAGATTTCAGGGTTTTTGGTGGTTTTCCTAAGCCAGGATTCGGACATGGTTAAGACAACATAAAGACTTAAAGGTCAAGACCGACTCTGAGTCTCTCACATGGATAGGCAGACAATTCCATAAAAGTGTAGCTCTATATGAGAAAGCCCTGCCTCCAGCTGTTTGCTAACAAATTCTATGAACAGTAAGGAGGTCTGTGTCTTGTGACCATAACGTACGTGTAGGTACAGTATATACAACAGGAACAAATCAGAGAGATAAGTAGGAGAAAGTCCACGAAAACCTTGAAACCAGCCAGGAAAAAATATGCAATCAACAAACGCAGGATTAAAAGAAAAATCATTTCACTAACCTTTTGAAATATTCATCAGATGACAGTAATATAACATGTTACACAGTACATTCATTTTATTTTCAATAATCTGCAATATATATCCATAAATCTCTGTTTACAATGACGTATCGTTCAAAAAATGCTACTAAAATGTCAGGAGAAATGACGATAGCTCCGGCAGATAACGTCAGCTAACAAGGAATACACATCATAAACTTTGACTAAATATGCATGTTCTACATATGTATAGGAAGATACACTTCTTCTAAATGCAATCGCTGTGTTACATTTATTTTTAACGTTACAGGTTGCGTTCACTAGGCTATACTAGGAGTCGGCTCTCCAAAAGTAGCATTCTGGCTCCTCTATCTTGGAGTCGACAGAAACCCAAATTTACCACATAAATATTCCCTTACCTTTGCTGTTCTTCCATCAAAAGACCTGGATGGGATTATACTTACCAAAACAGCGTTTAGTTTTCAAGTCTGCGTCTTTCGGTTCTCAAACACGACACTTTTCGGTCTAAATGTAGCCAAAACTAACTTCATAATCAAGCTTTAACATGTTATAAAGGTGTACAGCAATTGTGAGAACGAACAGAAACACAGGCACCGTTCAATCGATCTTGGAAAAAAGACAGGACTTGACCAGAGCGCACATAAAAGTGATCGTTTTTTTTGAGTGACGGAGAGCTTTCGTCATGCTCACAATGATTCTCACAATGAGAAGCCCCATTGAAAGCTGAGATCGCGCTGAACACGTAGGGACTGTTCCCAGAGCTGTAACTGTTTGGGAAGGGTGTTTGCGATGACGTCAAAGTTGGGCCAACTTTTATCATGACAAGAGATAGTTTGGGAGAATGCATGCTCTGAGAGTTCTGCTTTACATAGAGATACAATTTAAATGGTTTTAGAAGCTTTAGAGTGTTTTCTGTTCGATAATATTTTTTATATGCATATATTAGCAACTTTTGACAAAAATGTATCCTGTTTAATAAGGGCACCAAATTCCTCCAGTAGGGGCAGTAAACATCCCTATCTCTAAGAGGCTAATCTAGAAGTGATAATAGCATGGATTAGCTTTTCTGCATAATTTTTTTTACAAAAAGTTAAAGATTTTCGCAAGGTTAAGAAGATGGAAAAAAGCTGCCCTTGAAATATTCTTGATATCTTCGTCAAAATAGAAATTAGGGTCCAAAGTAACGCAGTCCTTCTGAGATTTATTTGTGACGACAATACAACCATCAAGATTAATTGTCAGATCCAACAACAGATCTCGTTATTTCTTGGGACCTAGAACTAGCTTCTCTGCCACCATCCACTTCCTTATGTCTGAAACAGAGACTTCCAGGGTAGGCAATTTTAGGGTTTTACCATGTTTCATCATAATGTGCAGCTGTGTGTCGTCTGCATAGCAATGAAAGTTGACATTGTGTTTCCGAATGACATTACCAAGAGGTAGAATATATAGTGAAAACAATAGTGGTCCTAAAACGGAACCTTGAGGAATACTGAAACGTACAATTTATTTTTCAGAGGACAAACCCCCCACAGAGACAAACTGATATAAGATCTAAACCGGGCCAGAACTTGTCCATGTATGTAACGATGTGCGCTGAGAGTCGGGAACCAAGTTCAGGGAGTGAGTGTTTTAATAAATTAACACAACATAATACAAACTAAGAAACAAGGACAGCACACAGACATGGAACAGAAACAATGACGCCTGGGGAAGGAACCAAAGGGAGTGACATATAAAGGGCAGGTAATCAAGGAGGTGATGGAGTTCAGGTGAGTGTCATCATATGCTGATGCACTTAATGGTGGTGACAGGTGTGCACCATAACGAGCAGCCTGGTGACCTAGAGGTCAGAGAGGGAGCAGACCAATTATGACTTCCAATCTCTCCAAAAGAATGTGGTGATCGATGGTGTCAAAAGTGTCACTAAGGTCTAGGAGCATGAGGAAAGATGCAGAGCCTTGGTCTGTCGCCATTAAAAGGTTATTTACCACCTTCAATAGTGCAGTCAGTACGATGATGGGGTCTAAAATGTACTGGAGTGTTTCATATACGTTATTTGTCTTCAGGAAGGCAGTAAGTTGCTGCAACAGCTTTTTCTAAAATGGTTAAGAGGAATGGGTGATTAGATATAGGCCGGTCAAGGTTTGGCTTTTTCAGGAGAGGCTTTATTACTGCCACTTTTAGTGAGTTTGGTGCACATCCGGACGATAGGGAGCTGTTTATTATATTCAACATAGGAGGGCCTAGCAAAGGAAGTAGCTCTTTCAGTAGTTTAGTTGGAAGTGGGTCCAGTAAGCAGCTGGTTTAGAGGCCATGACTATTTGGTGAATGTGTCGAGAGAGCATAAAAAACTTGAGTGTCTCTATTGATCCTTTATCTTGGCCAGGTCGCAGTTGCAAATGAGAACTTGTTCTCAACTAGCCTACCTGGTTAAATAAAGGTGAAATTATTATAAAAAATAAAAAGAATCCTAGGTCGTGGCAGTTCTATGCACTCAGGATAACTAAGTTTTGGAGAAATACACAGATTCAACGAGGAGTCCATAGTTTGCTTTCCGATGATCATGATCTTTTCATCAAAGAAGATCATCAATTCATCACTGCTGAAGTAAAGGCCATACTCACTTGGGGAATGCTGCTTTTTAGTTAGCTTTGCGACGGTATCAAAGATACGTACATGTTTGATTGTTTTTATTCTCCTGAATTAGGTTGGAAAAGTAGGCTGATCAAGCAGCAGTAAGGGCTCTTTGATACTGCACGGTACTGTCATTCCAAGCTAGTCGGAAAACTTCCAGTTTGTTGGAGCGCCATTTCCTTTTCAACTGATACGCAAAACAACGTCTGATTCAAAGCGTAGAATTTTAAACAAAATTCTTGCAAACAATAGAATGTTATATATATGGAGGATACAACCATCACAGCTCTGCAGATTTTGCTATGAAGAGACCGAATCTTTAGATAATTTGTTTTGGTACTGTCCATTGTTTTGGCACTGCTTGTTTTTGGTCGCAGGTCCAGGAATGGTTGAAGAAGAGCAACATTTACTCTGCATAACTCTGCAGATAGCAATACTGGATGATTTGAAAAGTCATAGTCAGTTGATGATCAATAATATAATAATACTTTAAGCAAAAATGTTTATCTTTAATTTACAGAAAGTAGAAACTATGAGAATAGAAAGGTTCAGAACTTTGGGAAACATCACAGCAAAAATGTTTTTATTTTAGCTCCTTGGGTAGGTGGTTAACAATGACGCCTGGGAGATTGAGGGCATCCATCCTTGGGTCGGTGGAGGGAGTCTAAAAGGGCATATAGAAATTAGTTGTATCCTTGGTTCTGAGCAGATGACTTGTTGCAATTGCAAATACACTGCGCTAAAAAACTAAAGGGAACACTTAAACAACACAATGTAATTCCAAGTCAATCACACTTCTGTGAAATCAAACTGTCCACTTAGGAAGCAACACTGATTGACAATAAATTTCACATGCTGTTGTGCAAATGGAATAGACAACAGGTGGAAATTATAGGCATTTAGCAAGACACCCCCAATAAAGGAGTGGTTCTGCAGGTGGGAACCACAGACCACTTCTCAGTTCCTATGCTTCCTGGCTGATGTTTTGGTCACTTTTGAATGTTGGCGGTGCTTTCACTCTAGTGGTAGCATGAGACGGAGTCTACAACCCACACAAGTGGCTCAGGTAGTGCATCTCATCCAGGATGGCACATCAATGCGAGATGTGGCAAGAAGGTTTGCTGTGTCTGTCAGCGTAGTGTCCAGAGCATGGAGGCGCTACCAGGAGACAGGCCAGTACATCAGGAGACGTGGAGGAGGCCGTAGGAGGGAAACAACCCAGCAGCAGGACCGCTACCTCCGCCTTTGTGCAAGGAGGAGCACTGCCAGAGCCCTGCAAAATGACCTCCAGCAGGCCACAAATGTGCATGTGTCTGCTCAAACGGTCAGAAACAGACTCCATGAGGGTGGTATGAGGGCCCGACGTCCACAGGTGGGGGTTATGCTTACAGCTCAACACCGTGCAGGATGTTTGGCATTTGCCAGAGAACACCAAGATTGGCAAATTCGCCACTGGCGCCCTGTGCTCTTCACAGATGAAAGCAGGTTCACACTGAGCACACGTGACAGATGTGACAGAGTCTAGAGACGCCATGGAGAACGTTCTGCTGCCTGAAACATCATCCAGCATGACCGGTTTGGCGGTGGGTCAGTCATGGTGTGGGGTGGCATTTCTTTGGGGGGCCGCACAGCCCTCCATGTGCTCGCCAAAGATAGCCTGACTGCCATTAGGTACCGAGATGAGATCCTCAGACCCCTTGTGAGACCATATGCTGGTGCGGTTGGCCCTGGGTTCCTCCTAATGCAAGACATTTACATTACATTTAAGTCATTTAGCAGACGCTCTTATCCAGAGCGACTTACAAATTGACAATGTAAGTCAAGACAATGCTAGACCTCATGTGGCTGGAGTGTGTCAGCAGTTCCTGCAAGAGGAAGGCATTGATGCTATGGACTTGCCAGCCCGTTCCCCAGACCTGAAACAAATTGAGCAAATCTGGGACATCATGTCTCGCTCCATCCACCAACGCCACGTTGCACCACAGACTGTCCAGGAGTTGGCAGATGCTTTAGTCCAGGTCTGGGAGGAGATCCCTCAGGAGACCATCCGCCACCTCATCAGGAGCATGACCAGGCATTGTAGGGAGGTCATACAGGCACGTGGAGGCCACAGACACTACTGAGCCTCATTTTGACTTGTTTTAAGGACATTACATCAAAGTTGGATCAGCCTGTAGTGTGGTTTTCCACTTTAATTTTGAGTGTGACTCCAAATCCAGACCTCCATGGGTTGATACATTTCATTTCCATTGATCATTTTTGTGTGATTTTGTTGTCAGCACATTCAACTATGTAAAGAAAAAAGTATTTAATAAGAGTATTTCATTCATTCAGATCTAGGATGTGTTGTTTTAGTGTTCCCTTTATTTTTTGAGCAGTGTATAATAAGATGGGGGTCCGATAGTCCAGGTTTATGAGGAAAAACATTTTGATCCACAATATTTAACCCATGGGAGCTAACTAGGTCCAGAGTATGACTGTGACAGTGAGTAGGTCCAGATACATGTTGGACAAAACTTCGTCATTACACAAAGGAATAACCTCAACCAAAGGTCCCTTAGAAATTTTATTGGGACAACTAGATCCAGGGTATGACTGCGGCAATGCATTGGTCGGGTGACATGTTGAACAAATCCCACTCGATGATGGCTCCGAAAGCCTTTTGGTTTATCATGTGAATATTATCTGCCATGACTACAACTTCTGATAAGAATTCAGGGAACTCAGTGAGGAACGATGTAAATGGCCCAGGAGGCCTGTAAACAGTTGCTATAAAAAGTGATTGATTAGGCTGCATTGATTCCATGACTAGAAGTTAAAAAGACGAAAACCCAGTCATTTTGTAAATTGTTTTATTTGCTGTCGTAAATGTTTGCAACACCTCCCGCCTTTGCAGGATACACAGGCAATATGGTCACTAGTGTAACCAGGAGGAGAGGCCTAATTTAACACAGTAAATTAATCAGGCTTGAGCCATGTTTCAGTCAGGCCAATCACATCAAGGATATGAACATTGATTAGTTCATTGACTATGACTGCCTTGGAAGTGAGGTATCTAACATTAATTAGTCCTATTAAGATGTGAGATCTATTTCAATAATGGCAGGAATGGAGGAGGTCTTTATTCCAGTGAGGTTGTTAAGGTGAACACCGCCATGTTTAGATTTGCGGCACAGACACGGTCTCAATGAGGAAAGCTTAGCTGACAACACTGACTGTGCTAGTGGCAGACTCCACCAAGCTGGCAGGCTGGCAAACAGCCTGCTGCCTGGCCTACACCCTATCTCATTGTGGAGCTAGAGGAGTTAGAGCCCTGTCTACGTTGATAGATAAGATGAGACAATACCGACATTCATAATATGTTAAGCACACCATGTGTGTGTGTGTGTGTGTGTGTGTGTGTGTGTGTGTGTGTGTGTGTGTGTGTGTGTGTGTGTGTGTGTGTGTGTGTGTGTGTGTGTGTGTGTGTGTGTGTGTGTGTGTGTGTGTGTGTGTGTGTGTGTGTGTGGGGGTGTGTTTCATTTCCATACTCTTAATAGAACAGGACCAAACCAGGATGTAGTGTCTGTAACCAAAGCAGATGGTTTTGTGGCAAGACAGACACCAGGTTCACACACACACATATCAGTCAATACACACACAATACTCAGGGATCTATAAGTAAATAACTTGCAAAGAGTCTAGAGGAGGTTTACACCAATCCAATGCTCTTAAATGTGTGCTGAGGAGTGAACGAATGCTGAGGAGTGAACGAATGCTGAGAAGGAGAAAGGACAGAGAATTGGAAAGCTGTACATGTGGCCTCAAGAGTTGAGTGTGTCTGATTGGTTGTTGCTCCTGTCCAACAGGCAAATCTAAATATTCCGATGGGAGCGCTGCGTCCAGGGGCGGGACATCCTGTCAAGAGGAGAGAGGATACTGTAGACACAGAGGAGGTCAGCCACACACACACACACACACACACACACACACACACACACACACACACACACACACACACACACACACACACACACACACACACACACACACACACACACACACACACACACACACACACACACACACACACACACAAACAAACACGCACCAATATGGCTTGAGGACCTATAGTTGAAGTCGGAAGTTTACATACACTTAAGTTGGAGTCAATAAAACTCGTTTTTCAACCACTCCACAAATTTCTTGTTAACAAACTATTGTTTTTGTGCTTGACTATCTACTTTGTGCATGACACAAGTCATTTTTCCAACAATTGTTTACAGACACATTTTTTCACTTCTAACTCACTGCATCACAATTCCAGTGGGTCAAGAGTTTACATACACTAAGTTGACTGTGCCTTTAAACAGCTTGGGAAATTCCAGCAAATGATGTCATGGCTTTAGAAGATTCTGATAGGTTAAATGACATGATTTGAGTCAATTGGAGGTGTACCTGTGGATGTATTTCAAGGCCTACCTTCAAACTCAGTGCCTCTTTGCTTGACATCATGGGAAAATCAAAAGAAATCAGCCAAGACCTCAGAACATTTTTTGTAGACCTCCACAAGTCTGGTTCATCCTTGGGAGCAATTTCCAAATGCCTGAAGGTACCACGTTCATCTGTACAAACGATAGTATGCAAGTATAAACATCATGGGACCATGCAGCCGTCAAACCGCTCAGGAAGGAGACGCGTTCTGTCTCCTAGAGATGAACGTACTTTGGTGCGAGAAGTGTAAATCAATCCCAGAACAACAGCAAAGGACCTTGTGAAGATGCTGGAGGAAACAGGTACAAAAGTATCTATATCCACAGTAAAACGAGTCCTATACTGACATAACCTGAATGGCTGCTCAGCAAGGAAGAAGCCACTTCTCCAAAACCGCCGTGAAAAAGCCAGACTACGGTTTGCAACTGCACATTGGGACAAAGATCGTACTTTTTGGAGAAATATCTTATGGTGTGATAAAACGAAAATAGAACTGTTTGGCCATAATGACCATCGTTATGTTTGGAGGAAAAAGGGGGAGGCTTGCAAGTCGAAGAACACTATCCCAACCGTGAAGCACAGGGGTGGCAGCATCATGTTGTGGGGGTGTTTTGCTGCAGGAGGGATTGATGCACTTCACAAAATAGATGGCATCATGAGGGAGAAAAATTATGTGGATATATTGAAGCAACATCTCAAGACAGCAGTCAGTAAGTTAAAGCTTGGTTGCAAATGTGTCTTTCTAATGGACAATGACCCCAAGCATACTTCCAAAGTTGTGGCAAAATGGCTTAAGGACAACAAAGTCAAGGTATTGGAGTGGCCATCACAAGACCCTGACCTCAATCCTATGGAAAATGTGAGGGAAGAACTGAAAAAGCGCGTGCAAGCAAGGAGGACTACAAACCTGACTCAGTCACACCAGCTCTGTCAGGAGGAATGGGCCAAAATTCACCCAACCTATTGTGGGAAGCTTGTTGAAGGCTACCCAAAACATTTGACTCAAGTTAAACAATTTAAAGGCAATGCTACCAAATACTAATTGAGTGTATGTACACTTCTAACCCACTGGCAATATGATGAAAGAAATACAAGCTGAAATAAATCATTCTCTCTACTATTATTCTGACATTTCACATTCTTAAAATAAATTGTTGATCCTAACTGACCTTTAACAGGGATTTTTACTAGGATTAAATGTCAGGAATTGTGAAAAACTGAGTTTAAATGTATTTGGCTAAGGTGTATGTAAACTTCCGACTTCAATTGTATATACACAATAGGAAACTCTTTTTGAACAGGCTCCTCCCCCAGACCCCCTGCAGGAAGCCACGGCCCTGTCGCCAGAGGAGAAGAAGCCATTGCCAGGATCGATGAAGCTTCCTGGTCCAGCAGTCAACCTATCAGAGCTGCAGAACGTCAAGAGTGAACTACGATGGGTCACCAAGGACTAACACACACACTGGTACAGACACACACTGGTACAGACACACACTGGTACAAACACACACACACACACACACACACACACACACACACACACACACACACACACACACACACACACACACACACACACACACACACACACACACACTGATGTCCACTTCAACCATGAAAAACATTGCAGGAGATGCAGTTTTAGGATTTCATGACAAGATGTCAGTGTGGGATGTGTATTATTCTTATTAGGGGTTATGAGTACTTATTTGGGGTTGTGAGTACTTATTAGGGATTATGGGAATTTATTTGGATTATAGGTACTTATTTGGGGTTATGGAGCCAGTTATTTGGGGTTATGGGTACTTTTAGGGGATCAGGGTAATTATTTGGGTTATGATCACTTATTAGGGGTTATGGAGCCAGTTATTTGAGTTATGAATACCTATTAGGGGTTATGAGTACACATTTGAATTGTGAGTACCTATTTGGGGTTATGAGTACTTATTTGGGATGTGAGTACTTATTAGGGTTTATGAATACGGATTAGGGGTTATGACTACTTATTAGGAATTACTGGTACTTATTTGGGTTGTAAGTACTTATTTGGGTTATAAGAGTTCTTATTTGGGTTGTAAGAGTTCTTATTTGGGTTATAAGAGTTCTTATTTGGGTTATAAGAGTTCTTATTTGGGTTATATGAGTTCTTATTTGGGTTATATGAGTTCTTATTTGGGTTATATGAGTTCTTATTTGGGTTATAAGAGTTCTTATTTGGGTTATAAGAGTTCTTATTTGGGTTATAAGAGTTCTTATTTGGGTTATAAGAGTTCTTATTTGGGTTATAAGAGTTCTTATTTGGGTTATATGAGTTCTTATTTGGGTTATATGTACTTATTTGGGTTATAAGAGTTCTTATTTGGGTTATATGAGTTCTTATTTGGGTTATATGTACTTATTTGGGTTATAAGAGTTCTTATTTGGGTTATAAGAGTTCTTATTTGGGTTATATGTACTTATTTGGGTTATAAGAGTTCTTATTTGGGTTATAAGAGTTCTTATTTGGGTTATAAGAGTTCTTATTTGGGTTATATGAGTTCTTATTTGGGTTATATGAGTTCTTATTTGGGTTATAAGAGTTCTTATTTGGGTTATAAGAGTTCTTATTTGGGTTATAAGAGTTCTTATTTGGGTTATAAGAGTTCTTATTTGGGTTATATGAGTTCTTATTTGGGTTATAAGAGTTCTTATTTGGGTTATAAGAGTTCTTATTTGGGTTATAAGAGTTCTTATTTGGGTTATAAGAGTTCTTATTTGGGTTATAAGAGTTCTTATTTGGGTTATATGAGTTCTTATTTGGGTTATATGTACTTATTTGGGTTATAAGAGTTCTTATTTGGGTTATATGAGTTCTTATTTGGGTTATATGAGTTCTTATTTGGGTTATATGTACTTATTTGGGTTATAAGAGTTCTTATTTGGGTTATAAGAGTTCTTATTTGGGTTATATGTACTTATTTGGGTTATAAGAGTTCTTATTTGGGTTATAAGAGTTCTTATTTGGGTTATATGAGTTCTTATTTGGGTTATATGAGTTCTTATTTGGGTTATAAGAGTTCTTATTTGGGTTATAAGAGTTCTTATTTGGGTTAGAGTTCTTATTTGGGTTATATGAGTTCTTATTTGGGTTATATGAGTTCTTATTTGGGTTATATGTACTTATTTGGGTTATAAGAGTTCTTATTTGGGTTATAAGAGTTCTTATTTGGGTTATAAGAGTTCTTATTTGGGTTATAAGAGTTCTTATTTGGGTTATATGTACTTATTTGGGTTATAAGAGTTCTTATTTGGGTTATAAGAGTTCTTATTTGGGTTATAAGAGTTCTTATTTGGGTTATAAGAGTTCTTATTTGGGTTATATGAGTTCTTATTTGGGTTATATGTACTTATTTGGGTTATAAGAGTTCTTATTTGGGTTATAAGAGTTCTTATTTGGGTTATAAGAGTTCTTATTTGGGTTATAAGAGTTCTTATTTGGGTTATAAGAGTTCTTATTTGGGTTATAAGAGTTCTTATTTGGGTTATATGAGTTCTTATTTGGGTTATATGTACTTATTTGGGTTATAAGAGTTCTTATTTGGGTTATAAGAGTTCTTATTTGGGTTATAAGAGTTCTTATTTGGGTTATAAGAGTTCTTATTTGGGTTATAAGAGTTCTTATTTGGGTTATATGAGTTCTTATTTGGGTTATATGAGTTCTTATTTGGGTTATAAGAGTTCTTATTTGGGTTATAAGAGTTCTTATTTGGGTTATAAGAGTTCTTATTTGGGTTATAAGAGTTCTTATTTGGGTTATATGAGTTCTTATTTGGGTTATAAGTACTTATAAGCCAACACCCCCTTATGCCAAAGGGGGTGTTGGCTTTGGGGATGACCAGTGAGATATACCTGCTGGAGCGCGTGCTACGGCTGGGTGTTGTTATGGTGACCAGTGAGCTGGTCGGGGCTTTACCTAGCAAAGACTTATAGATGACCTGGAGCCAGTGGGTTTGGCGACGTATATGTAGCGAGGGCCAGCCAACGAGAGCGTACAGGTCACAGTGGTGGGTAGTATATGGGGCTTTGGTATCAAAATGGATGGCACAGTGATAGACTGCATCCAGTTTGCTGAATAGAGTGTTGGAGGCTATTTTGTAGATGACATTGCTAAAGTTGAGGATCGCTAGGATAGTTAGTTTTATGAGGGTATGTTTGGCGGCGTACGTTTTGGTTATGAATACTCATTTGGGTTATGAGTAGAAAGGTTTTCTGTTTGGCCCTGGAAATGTATTGTTTTTAATGCGTAACTTTGTGAACACTGTATGGTTAAATAAGGGTGACATTAAAATATGAAAAAGATAACCTAGCTAAGACTTTATGTTTATGTGTCCTACAGCGGTGTTTCCCAACTTCTCCTTCAGTACTGAATCAGGTGTGCTTGTCCAGGGATACAATAAAATGTGTACTGTTGGGGATACTCAAGGAGTACTACAGGTTTCTCATCAGACCCACACCCACCCTGCATCTTCTACTGTTGGACTACAACTACCACACCCACCCTGCATCTTCTTCTGATGGACTACAACTACCACACCCACCCGGCATCTTCTACCGATGGACTACAACTCCCACACCCACCCTGCATCTTCTACTGATGGACTACAACTACCACACCCACCCTGCATCTTCTACTGTTGGACTACAACTACCACACCCACCCTGCATCTTCTTCTGATGGACTACAACTACCACACCCACCCGGCATCTTCTACCGATGGACTACAACTCCCACACCCACCCTGCATCTTCTACTGATGGACTACAACTACCACACCCACCCTGCATCTTCTACTGATGGACTACAACTCCCACACCCACCCTGCATCTTCTACTGATTAAATATAAGATTGACCCTGCATCTTCTACTGATGAACTACAAATACCAGGCCCAACGTAAATCATCAACTGATAGACGACAACTATACCAGACTACACCTAACCCTATCAGCTACAGACAACTATACCAGACTACACCTAACCCTATCAGCTACAGACAACTATACCAGACTACACCTAACCCTATCAGCTACAGACAACTCCACCAGACTACACCTAATCCTATCAGCTACAGACAACTCCACCAGACTACACCAAACCCTTTCAGCTACAGACAACGATACCAGACTACACCTAACCCTATCAGCTACAGACAACGATACCAGACTACACCTAATCCTATCAGCTACAGACAACTATACCAGACTACACCTAACCCTATCAGCTACAGACAACTCCACCAGACTACACCTAACCCTATCAGCTACAGACAACTCCACCAGACTACACCTAACCCTATCAGCTACAGACAACTATACCAGACTACACCTAACCCTATCAGCTACAGACAACTCCACCAGACTACACCTAACCCTATCAGCTACAGACAACTATACCAGACTACACCTAACCCTATCAGCTACAGACAACTATACCAGACTACACCTAACCCTATCAGCTACAGACAACTATACCAGACTACACCTAACCCTATCAGCTACAGACAACTATACCAGACTACACCTAACCCTATCAGCTACAGACAACTCCACCAGACTACACCTAACCCTATCAGCTACAGACAACTATACCAGACTACACCTAACCCTATCAGCTACAGACAACTATACCAGACTACACCTAACCCTATCAGCTACAGACAACTCCACCAGACTACACCTAACCCTATCAGCTACAGACAACTATACCAGACTACACCTAACCCTATCAGCTACAGACAACTATACCAGACTACACCTAACCCTATCAGCTACAGACAACTCCACCAGACTACACCTAACCCTATCAGCTACAGACAACTATACCAGACTACACCTAACCCTATCAGCTACAGACAACTATACCAGACTACACCTAACCCTATCAGCTACAGACAACTCCACCAGACTACACCTAACCCTATCAGCTACAGACAACTCCACCAGACGAGTGACCTGCAATAGGCCATCTACTTCAACAAACCCATAACTGGTTTCATTTCCCATGCAGTGAAGTTAGGGTTAGGGATAGACTGAATTGAAGTGAACTAAATTGAACAATAATACATCCAGCCCTGGTAGCTATAGGTCTCTGTGTTACCTCATATAGAAAAGACTACAATCAGATTAGTTATAGGGTTTTTTTGTAAATTCACTCTGGAGTGCAAGAGTGCAGAATTAGTAAATTCAGAGCGTTTCACTCTTGGACTAATCAGAGCTCACACTGGACACTGGCGGTTAATCAGAGCGTTCTGACCTAACAACGGCTGTCAAGCACCCAAGATAACTGGCTAAAGTTGACTAGCTTGCTAGCTACTTCCAGACACAAATGAAACAACACCTCACTCTGACCATTCACCATAGCAGAGCTGGTTAGGATGTTTTCATGTTATCAAGAGCATTGGTGACTGTAATTGTGCTGCTGACAACAATATATTTACATTTCTTTGCCAACGTTTACTGACACCGATTATAGTCAATGGGTGCTTGTAAATGAATCAGTTATTTTGGACTCTGGTACACTCAGACGATGAGTGCTCTGGAATAGGATTAGATAGTCAGAGTGAATTTACTAACGCACCAATAGACATCATAACATTACAGCTCTGTTACAGCTCTGCTACCTTTTACATCTTTAACTGTCAATGTGAACAAGACACAATTTGGAGAATGTATCTGGTGGACTGATGTTATCAGAATGTGTATGGCGGGTTGTGATGTCATCAGAATGTGTATGGTGGGTTGTGATGTCATCAGAATGTGTATGGTGGGTTGTGATGTCATCAGAATGTATTCGTGGACTGTGATGACATCAGAATATTGTGATGTTTTAATTTGTTTGAAATTCCCTAATAATCAAAATGGTTTCTAGGAGATGATGGATTCCTTAGCAACTGTTGCAATAAATTATATCTTGATTCTACATAGTGGTCTCTGTCATACACACAACAGGCAGCCACACAGACTGACACACACACACACACACACACACACACACACACACACACACACACACACACACACACACACACACACACACACACACACACACACACACACACACACACACACACACACACACACACACACACACACACACACACACACAGAGCAGTGTGTAGGTCCGTGTGTATGTGTCATCACTTTCACTCCTCTGTTCCCACCCTTCAGTATCACTACATTAATCACAAGACACTCATCCATCATCGTCACACACTCACACAGAGTCTGCCCTGGAGAGCAAAAGCAGAGGGCAGATGTGTCTAAATTTAGTTTCCACCAGGTCACAGTGTATTCGACTGGTTACAACTGCTAGTCGGGGTACTGCAGCCTACAATAAAAACAATATGGCTACAGACCACAGCATCAAACCAAACGTCAACACTACACCAGACTGCAAATCTACTGGGGTAAAACATTACATTTAAGATACATTTCACTCAGCGTTTGTGTTAAATATATATATTTTTAATGAATATGATGACACCATTTTCAGGAGAATGGAGAACAAACACACACGTACACACAAACGCCTGAGGCTAATCACAGGTATTTGAGCCAGGAAGATAATAAAGTCGTAATAAACTAAAACAGAGTGATGGAGCATCAACAGAAACTAAAACAGAGTGATGTAGCATCAACAGAAACTAAAACAGAGACATGGAGCATCAACAGAAACTAAAACAGAGACATGGAGCATCAACAGAAACTAAAACAGAGTGATGTAGCATCAACAGAAACTAAAACAGAGACATGGAGCATCAACAGAAACTAAAACAGAGACATGGAGCATCAACAGAAACTAAAACAGAGACATGGAGCATCAACAGAAACTAAAACAGAGACATGGAGCATCAACAGAAACTAAAACAGAGACATGGAGCATCAACAGAAACTAAAACAGAGTGATGGAGCATCAACAGAAACGAAAACAGAGACATGGAGCATCAACAGAAACTAAAACAGAGACATGGAGCAGCAACAGAAACTAACAGAGAATAATGGAGAAGAAACTGTTAATAAAACATAGTGATGGAGCATCAACAGAAACTAAAACAGAGTGATGGAGCAGCAACAGAAACTAACAGAGAATAATGGAGAAGAAACTGTTAATAAAACATAGTGATGGAGCATCAACAGAAACTAAAACAGAGACATGGAGCATCAACAGAAACTAAAACAGAGACATGGAGCATCAACAGAAACTAAAACAGAGACATGGAGAATCAACAGAAACTAAAACAGAGTGATGGAGCATCAACAGAAACTAAAACAGAGACATGGAGCATCAACAGAAACTAAAACAGAGACATGGAGAATCAACAGAAACTAAAACAGAGTGATGGAGCATCAACAGAAACTAAAACAGAGTGATGGAGCATCAACAGAAACTAAAACAGAGTGATGGAGCATCAACAGAAACTAAAACAGAGACATGGAGCATCAACAGAAACTAAAACAGAGACATGGAGCATCAACAGAAACTAAAACAGAGTGATGGAGCAGCAACAGAAACTAAAACAGAGACATGGAGCAGCAACAGAAACTAAAACAGAGACATGGAGCATCAACAGAAACTAAAACAGAGTGATGGAGCAGCAACAGAAACGAAAACAGAGACATGGAGCATCAACAGAAACTAAAACAGAGTGATGGAGCAGCAACAGAAACTAACAGAGAATAATGGAGAAGAAACAGTTAATAAAACATAGTGATGGAGCATCAACAGAAACGAAAACAGAGACATGGAGCATCAACAGACACTAAAACAGAGTGATGGAGCATCAACAGAAACTAAAACAGAGACATGGAGCAGCAACAGAAACTAAAACAGAGACATGTAGCATCAACAGAAACGAAAACAGATACATGGAGCATCAACAGAAACTAAAACAGAGACATGGAGCATCAACAGAAACTAAAACAGAGTGATGGAGCATCAACAGAAACCAAAAATGAGTGATGGAGCATCAACAGAAACTAAAACAGAGTGATGGAGCATCAACAGAAACTAAAAATGAGTGATGGAGCATCAACAGAAACTAAAACAGAGACATGGAGCAGCAACAGAAACTAAAACAGAGTGATGGAGCATCAACAGAAACTTAAACAGAGTGATGGAGCAGCAATAGAAACTAAAACAGAGACATGGAGCATCAACAGAAACTAAAACAGAGACATGGAGCATCAACAGAAACTAAAACAGAGTGATGGAGCAGCAACAGAAACTAACAGAGAATAATGGAGAAGAAACAGTTAATAAAACATAGTGATGGAGCATCAACAGAAACGAAAACAGAGACATGGAGCATCAACAGAAACTAAAACAGAGTGATGGAGCATCAACAGAAACTAAAACAGAGACATGGAGCAGCAACAGAAACTAAAACAGAGACATGTAGCATCAACAGAAACGAAAACAGATACATGGAGCATCAACAGAAACTAAAACAGAGACATGGAGCATCAACAGAAACTAAAACAGAGTGATGGAGCATCAACAGAAACCAAAAATGAGTGATGGAGCATCAACAGAAACTAAAACAGAGTGATGGAGCATCAACAGAAACTAAAAATGAGTGATGGAGCATCAACAGAAACTAAAACAGAGACATGGAGCAGCAACAGAAACTAAAACAGAGTGATGGAGCATCAACAGAAACTTAAACAGAGTGATGGAGCAGCAATAGAAACTAAAACAGAGACATGGAGCATCAACAGAAACTAAAACAGAGACATGGAGCAGCAACAGAAACTAAAACAGAGTGATGGAGCAGCAACAGAAACTAAAACAGAGACATGGAGCATCAACAGAAACTAAAACAGAGACATGGAGCAGCAACAGAAACTAAAACAGAGTGATGGAGCAGCAACAGAAACTAAAACAGAGACATGGAGCATCAACAGAAACTAAAACAGAGACATGGAGCAGCATCAGAAACTAAAACAGAGTGATGGAGCAGCAACAGAAACTAAAACAGAGTGATGGAGCAGCAACAGAAACTAAAACAGAGTGATGGAGCAACAACAGAAACTTAAACAGAGTGATGGAGCAGCAACAGAAATTAAAACAGAGTGATGGAGCAGAATCAGTTACGAAGAAGAGAGTCATGGAGCAGCAACAGAAACTTAAACAGAGTGATGGAGCAGCAACAGAAACTTAAACAGAGTGATGGAGCAGCAACAGAGACTAAAACAGAGACATGGAGCATCAACAGAAACTAAAACAGAGTGATGGAGCATCAACAGAAACTAACAGAGAATAATGGAGAAGAAACAGTTAATAAAACATAGTGATGGAGCATCAACAGAAACTAAAACAGAGACATGGAGCAGCAACAGAAACTAAAACAGAGTGATGGAGCATCAACAGAAACTTAAACAGAGTGATGGAGCAGCAATAGAAACTAAAACAGAGACATGGAGCATCAACAGAAACTAAAACAGAGACATGGAGCAGCAACAGAAACTAAAACAGAGTGATGGAGCAGCAACAGAAACTAAAACAGAGACATGGAGCATCAACAGAAACTAAAACAGAGACATGGAGCAGCAACAGAAACTAACAGAGAATAATGGAGAAGAAACTGTTAATAAAACATAGTGATGGAGCATCAACAGAAACTAAAACAGAGTGATGGAGCAGCAACAGAAACTAACAGAGAATAATGGAGAAGAAACTGTTAATAAAACATAGTGATGGAGCATCAACAGAAACTAAAACAGAGACATGGAGCATCAACAGAAACTAAAACAGAGACATGGAGCATCAACAGAAACTAAAACAGAGACATGGAGAATCAACAGAAACTAAAACAGAGTGATGGAGCATCAACAAAAACTGAAACAGAGACATGGAGCATCAACAGAAACTAAAACAGAGACATGGAGCATCAACAGAAACTAAAACAGAGTGATGGAGCATCAACAGAAACTAAAACAGAGTGATGGAGCATCAACAGAAACTAAAACAGAGACATGGAGCATCAACAGAAACTAAAACAGAGACATGGAGAATCAACAGAAACTAAAACAGAGTGATGGAGCATCAACAGAAACTAAAACAGAGACATGGAGCATCAACAGAAACTAAAACAGAGACATGGAGAATCAACAGAAACTAAAACAGAGTGATGGAGCATCAACAGAAACTAAAACAGAGTGATGGAGCATCAACAGAAACTAAAACAGAGTGATGGAGCATCAACAGAAACTAAAACAGAGACATGGAGCATCAACAGAAACTAAAACAGAGACATGGAGCATCAACAGAAACTAAAACAGAGTGATGGAGCAGCAACAGAAACTAAAACAGAGACATGGAGCAGCAACAGAAACTAAAACAGAGACATGGAGCATCAACAGAAACTAAAACAGAGTGATGGAGCAGCAACAGAAACGAAAACAGAGACATGGAGCATCAACAGAAACTAAAACAGAGTGATGGAGCAGCAACAGAAACTAACAGAGAATAATGGAGAAGAAACAGTTAATAAAACATAGTGATGGAGCATCAACAGAAACGAAAACAGAGACATGGAGCATCAACAGAAACTAAAACAGAGTGATGGAGCATCAACAGAAACTAAAACAGAGACATGGAGCAGCAACAGAAACTAAAACAGAGACATGTAGCATCAACAGAAACGAAAACAGATACATGGAGCATCAACAGAAACTAAAACAGAGACATGGAGCATCAACAGAAACTAAAACAGAGTGATGGAGCATCAACAGAAACCAAAAATGAGTGATGGAGCATCAACAGAAACTAAAACAGAGTGATGGAGCATCAACAGAAACTAAAAATGAGTGATGGAGCATCAACAGAAACTAAAACAGAGACATGGAGCAGCAACAGAAACTAAAACAGAGTGATGGAGCATCAACAGAAACTTAAACAGAGTGATGGAGCAGCAATAGAAACTAAAACAGAGACATGGAGCAGCAACAGAAACTAAAACAGAGTGATGGAGCAGCAACAGAAACTAAAACAGAGACATGGAGCATCAACAGAAACTAAAACAGAGACATGGAGCAGCATCAGAAACTAAAACAGAGTGATGGAGCAGCAACAGAAACTAAAACAGAGTGATGGAGCAGCAACAGAAACTAAAACAGAGTGATGGAGCAACAACAGAAACTTAAACAGAGTGATGGAGCAGCAACAGAAATTAAAACAGAGTGATGGAGCAGAATCAGTTACGAAGAAGAGAGTCATGGAGCAGCAACAGAAACTTAAACAGAGTGATGGAGCAGCAACAGAAACTTAAACAGAGTGATGGAGCAGCAACAGAGACTAAAACAGAGACATGGAGCATCAACAGAAACTAAAACAGAGTGATGGAGCATCAACAGAAACTAACAGAGAATAATGGAGAAGAAACAGTTAATAAAACATAGTGATGGAGCATCAACAGAAACTAAAACAGAGACATGGAGCAGCAACAGAAACTAAAACAGAGTGATGGAGCATCAACAGAAACTAAAAATGAGTGATGGAGCAGCAATAGAAACTAAAACAGAGACATGGAGCATCAACAGAAACTAAAACAGAGACATGGAGCAGCAACAGAAACTAAAACAGAGTGATGGAGCAGCAACAGAAACTAAAACAGAGACATGGAGCATCAACAGAAACTAAAACAGAGACATGGAGCAGCATCAGAAACTAAAACAGAGTGATGGAGCAGCAACAGAAACTAAAACAGAGTGATGGAGCAGCAACAGAAATTAAAACAGAGTGATGGAGCAGAATCAGTTACGAAGAAGAGAGTCATGGAGCAGCAACAGAAACTTAAACAGAGTGATGGAGCAGCAACAGAAACTTAAACAGAGTGATGGAGCAGCAACAGAGACTAAAACAGAGACATGGAGCATCAACAGAAACTAAAACAGAGTGATGGAGCATCAACAGAAACTAAAAATGAGTGATGGAGCATCAACAGAAACTAAAACAGAGACATGGAGCAGCAACAGAAACTAAAACAGAGTGATGGAGCATCAACAGAAACTTAAACAGAGTGATGGAGCAGCAATAGAAACTAAAACAGAGACATGGAGCAGCAACAGAAATGAAAACAGAGACATGGAGCATCAACAGAAACTAAAACAGAGTGATGGAGCATCAACAGAAACCAAAAATGAGTGATGGAGCATCAACAGAAACTAAAACAGAGTGATGGAGCATCAACAGAAACTAAAAATGAGTGATGGAGCATCAACAGAAACTAAAACAGAGACATGGAGCAGCAACAGAAACTAAAACAGAGTGATGGAGCATCAACAGAAACTAAAAATGAGTGATGGAGCATCAACAGAAACTAAAACAGAGACATGGAGCAGCAACAGAAACTAAAACAGAGTGATGGAGCAGCAATAGAAACTAAAACAGAGACATGGAGCATCAACAGAAACTAAAACAGAGACATGGAGCAGCAACAGAAACTAAAACAGAGTGATGGAGCATCAACAGAAACTAAAAATGAGTGATGGAGCATCAACAGAAACTAAAACAGAGACATGGAGCAGCAACAGAAACTAAAACAGAGTGATGGAGCATCAACAGAAACTAAAAATGAGTGATGGAGCATCAACAGAAACTAAAACAGAGACATGGAGCAGCAACAGAAACTAAAACAGAGTGATGGAGCAGCAATAGAAACTAAAACAGAGACATGGAGCATCAACAGAAACTAAAACAGAGACATGGAGCAGCAACAGAAACTAAAACAGAGTGATGGAGCAGCAACAGAAACTAAAACAGAGACATGGAGCATCAACAGAAACTAAAACAGAGACATGGAGCAGCATCAGAAACTAAAACAGAGTGATGGAGCAGCAACAGAAACTAAAACAGAGTGATGGAGCAGCAACAGAAACTAAAACAGAGTGATGGAGCAACAACAGAAACTTAAACAGAGTGATGGAGCAGCAACAGAAATTAAAACAGAGTGATGGAGCAGAATCAGTTACGAAGAAGAGAGTCATGGAGCAGCAACAGAAACTTAAACAGAGTGATGGAGCAGCAACAGAAACTTAAACAGAGTGATGGAGCAGCAACAGAGACTAAAACAGAGACATGGAGCATCAACAGAAACTAAAACAGAGTGATGGAGCATCAACAGAAACTAACAGAGAATAATGGAGAAGAAACAGTTAATAAAACATAGTGATGGAGCATCAACAGAAACTAAAACAGAGACATGGAGCAGCAACAGAAACTAAAACAGAGTGATGGAGCATCAACAGAAACTTAAACAGAGTGATGGAGCAGCAATAGAAACTAAAACAGAGACATGGAGCATCAACAGAAACTAAAACAGAGACATGGAGCAGCAACAGAAACTAAAACAGAGTGATGGAGCAGCAACAGAAACTAAAACAGAGACATGGAGCATCAACAGAAACTAAAACAGAGACATGGAGCAGCATCAGAAACTAAAACAGAGTGATGGAGCAGCAACAGAAACTAAAACAGAGTGATGGAGCAGCAACAGAAACTAAAACAGAGTGATGGAGCAACAACAGAAACTTAAACAGAGTGATGGAGCAGCAACAGAAATTAAAACAGAGTGATGGAGCAGAATCAGTTACGAAGAAGAGAGTCATGGAGCAGCAACAGAAACTTAAACAGAGTGATGGAGCAGCAACAGAAACTTAAACAGAGTGATGGAGCAGCAACAGAGACTAAAACAGAGACATGGAGCATCAACAGAAACTAAAACAGAGTGATGGAGCATCAACAGAAACTAACAGAGAATAATGTAGAAGAAACAGTTAATAAAACATAGTGATGGAGCATCAACAGAAACTAAAACAGAGACATGGAGCAGCAACAGAAACTAAAACAGAGTGATGGAGCATCAACAGAAACTAAAACAGAGTGATGGAGCAGCAACAGAAACTAAAACAGAGTGATGGAGCAGCAACAGAAACTAAAACAGAGTGATGGAGAAGCAACAGAAACTAAAACAGAGTGATGGAGCAGCAACAGAAACTAAAACAGAGTGATGGAGCAGCAACAGAAACTAAAACAGAGTGATGGAGCAGCAACAGAAACTAAAACAGAGACATGGAGCAGCAACAGAAACTAAAACAGAGTGATGGAGCAGCAACAGAAACTAAAACAGAGTGATGGAGAAGCAACAGAAACTAAAACAGAGTGATGGAGAAGCAACAGAAACTAAAACAGAGTGATGGAGCAGCAACAGAAACTAAAACAGAGTGATGGAGAAGCAACAGAAACTGAAACAGAGACATGGAGCAGCAACAGAAACTAAAACAGAGACATGGAGCAGCAACAGAAACTTAAACAGAGTGATGGAGCAGCAACAGAAACTAAAACAGAGACATGGAGCAGCAACAGAAACTAAAACAGAGTGATGGAGCAGCAACAGAAACTAAAACAGAGTGATGGAGAAGCAACAGAAACTAAAACAGAGTGATGGAGCGTCAACAGAAACTAAAACAGAGACATGGAGCATCAACAGAAACTAAAACAGAGTGTTGGAGCAGCAAAAGAAACTAAAACAGAGTGATGGAGCATCAACAGAAACTAAAACAGAGACATGGACCAGCAACAGAAACTAAAACAGAGTCATGGAGCAGCAACAGAAACTAAAACAGAGTGATGGAGCAGAATCAGTTACGAAGAAGAGAGTCATGGAGCAGCAACATGAACTAAAATAGAGTGATGGAGCAGAATCAGTTTCTAAAACATAATTATGTAGCAGCAAATCTTACTAAAAAAGAGTCATGGACCAGCAACAGAAACTAAAACAGAGTCATGGAGCAGCAACAGAAACTAAAACAGAGTGATGGAGCAGCAACAGAAATTAAAACCGTGATGGAGCAGCATCAGAAACTAAAACAGAATGATGTAGCAGCATCAGAAACTAAAATAGAGTGATGGAGCAGCATCAGAAACTAAAACAGAGTGATGGAGCAGCATCAGAAACTAAAACAGAGACATGGAGCAGCAACAGAAACTAAAACAGAGTGATGGAGCAGCAACAGAAACTAAAACAGAGACATGGAGCATCAACAGAAACTAAAACAGAGACATGGAGCATCAACAGAAACTAAAACAGAGTGATGGAGCATCAACAGAAACTAAAACAGAGTCATGGAGCATCAACAGAAACTAAAACAGAGACATGGAGCATCAACAGAAACTAAAACAGAGTGATGGAGCAACAACAGAAATTAAAACAGTGATGGAGCAGCAACAGAAACTAAAACATTGTGATGGAGTTGCAACATTGACTATAAAAGAGTGATGGAGTTGGCACATTGACTATAACAGAGTGATGGAGCAGCAACAGAAACTATAACAGAGTGATGGAGCAGCAACAGAAACTATAACAGAGTGATGGAGCAGCAACAGAAACTAAAACAGAGTGATGGAGCAGCAACAGAAACTAAAACATAGTGATGGAGCATCAACAGAAACTAAAACAGAGTGATGGAGCAGCAACAGAAACTAAAACAGAGACATGGAGCAGCAACAGAAACTAAAACAGAGACATGGAGCATCAACCGAAACTAAAACAGAGACATGGAGCATCAACAGAAACTAAAACAGAGACATGGAGCAGCAACAGAAACTAACAGAGAATAATGGAGAAGAAACTGTTAATAAAACATAGTGATGGAGCATCAACAGAAACTAAAACAGAGTGATGGAGCAGCAACAGAAACTAACAGAGAATAATGGAGAAGAAACTGTTAATAAAACATAGTGATGGAGCATCAACAGAAACTAAAACAGAGACATGGAGCATCAACAGAAACTAAAACAGAGACATGGAGCATCAACAGAAACTAAAACAGAGACATGGAGAATCAACAGAAACTAAAACAGAGTGATGGAGCATCAACAAAAACTGAAACAGAGACATGGAGCATCAACAGAAACTAAAACAGAGACATGGAGCATCAACAGAAACTAAAACAGAGTGATGGAGCATCAACAGAAACTAAAACAGAGTGATGGAGCATCAACAGAAACTAAAACAGAGACATGGAGCATCAACAGAAACTAAAACAGAGACATGGAGAATCAACAGAAACTAAAACAGAGTGATCGAGCATCAACAGAAACTAAAACAGAGACATGGAGCATCAACAGAAACTAAAACAGAGACATGGAGAATCAACAGAAACTAAAACAGAGTGATGGAGCATCAACAGAAACTAAAACAGAGTGATGGAGCATCAACAGAAACTAAAACAGAGTGATGGAGCATCAACAGAAACTAAAACAGAGACATGGAGCATCAACAGAAACTAAAACAGAGACATGGAGCATCAACAGAAACTAAAACAGAGTGATGGAGCAGCAACAGAAACTAAAACAGAGACATGGAGCAGCAACAGAAACTAAAACAGAGACATGGAGCATCAACAGAAACTAAAACAGAGTGATGGAGCAGCAACAGAAACGAAAACAGAGACATGGAGCATCAACAGAAACTAAAACAGAGTGATGGAGCAGCAACAGAAACTAACAGAGAATAATGGAGAAGAAACAGTTAATAAAACATAGTGATGGAGCATCAACAGAAACGAAAACAGAGACATGGAGCATCAACAGAAACTAAAACAGAGTGATGGAGCATCAACAGAAACTAAAACAGAGACATGGAGCAGCAACAGAAACTAAAACAGATACATGGAGCATCAACAGAAACTAAAACAGAGACATGGAGCATCAACAGAAACTAAAACAGAGTGATGGAGCATCAACAGAAACCAAAAATGAGTGATGGAGCATCAACAGAAACTAAAACAGAGTGATGGAGCATCAACAGAAACTAAAAATGAGTGATGGAGCATCAACAGAAACTAAAACAGAGACATGGAGCAGCAACAGAAACTAAAACAGAGTGATGGAGCATCAACAGAAACTAAAACAGAGTGATGGAGCAGCAACAGAAACTAAAACAGAGACATGGAGCAGCAACAGAAACTAAAACAGAGACATGGAGCATCAACCGAAACTAAAACAGAGACATGGAGCATCAACAGAAACTAAAACAGAGACATGGAGCATCAACAGAAACTAAAACAGAGACATGGAGAATCAACAGAAACTAAAACAGAGTGATGGAGCATCAACAAAAACTGAAACAGAGACATGGAGCATCAACAGAAACTAAAACAGAGACATGGAGCATCAACAGAAACTAAAACAGAGTGATGGAGCATCAACAGAAACTAAAAGAGTGATGGAGCATCAACAGAAACTAAAACAGAGACATGGAGCATCAACAGAAACTAAAACAGAGACATGGAGAATCAACAGAAACTAAAACAGAGTGATCGAGCATCAACAGAAACTAAAACAGAGACATGGAGCATCAACAGAAACTAAAACAGAGACATGGAGAATCAACAGAAACTAAAACAGAGTGATGGAGCATCAACAGAAACTAAAACAGAGTGATGGAGCATCAACAGAAACTAAAACAGAGTGATGGAGCATCAACAGAAACTAAAACAGAGACATGGAGCATCAACAGAAACTAAAACAGAGACATGGAGCATCAACAGAAACTAAAACAGAGTGATGGAGCAGCAACAGAAACTAAAACAGAGACATGGAGCAGCAACAGAAACTAAAACAGAGACATGGAGCATCAACAGAAACTAAAACAGAGTGATGGAGCAGCAACAGAAACGAAAACAGAGACATGGAGCATCAACAGAAACTAAAACAGAGTGATGGAGCAGCAACAGAAACTAACAGAGAATAATGGAGAAGAAACAGTTAATAAAACATAGTGATGGAGCATCAACAGAAACGAAAACAGAGACATGGAGCATCAACAGAAACTAAAACAGAGTGATGGAGCATCAACAGAAACTAAAACAGAGACATGGAGCAGCAACAGAAACTAAAACAGATACATGGAGCATCAACAGAAACTAAAACAGAGACATGGAGCATCAACAGAAACTAAAACAGAGTGATGGAGCATCAACAGAAACCAAAAATGAGTGATGGAGCATCAACAGAAACTAAAACAGAGTGATGGAGCATCAACAGAAACTAAAAATGAGTGATGGAGCATCAACAGAAACTAAAACAGAGTGATGGAGCATCAACAGAAACTAAAACAGAGTGATGGAGCAGCAATAGAAACTAAAACAGAGACATGGAGCATCAACAGAAACTAAAACAGAGACATAGAGCAGCAACAGAAACTAAAACAGAGTGATGGAGCAGCAACAGAAACTAAAACAGAGACATGGAGCAGCATCAGAAACTAAAACAGAGTGATGGAGCAGCAACAGAAACTAAAACAGAGTGATGGAGCAGCAACAGAAACTAAAACAGAGTGATGGAGCAACAACAGAAACTTAAACAGAGTGATGGAGCAGCAACAGAAACTAAAACAGAGTGATGGAGCATCAACAGAAACTAAAACAGAGACATGGAGCAGCAACAGAAACTAAAACAGAGTGATGGAGCATCAACAGAAACTAAAACAGAGTGATGGAGCAGCAATAGAAACTAAAACAGAGACATGGAGCATCAACAGAAACTAAAACAGAGACATAGAGCAGCAACAGAAACTTAAACAGAGTGATGGAGCAGCAACAGAAACTTAAACAGAGTGATGGAGCAGCAACAGAAACTTAAACAGAGTGATGGAGCAGCAACAGAGACTAAAACAGAGACATGGAGCATCAACAGAAACTAAAACAGAGTGATGGAGCATCAACAGAAACTAACAGAGAATAATGGAGAAGAAACAGTTAATAAAACATAGTGATGGAGCATCAACAGAAACTAAAACAGAGACATGAAGCAGCAACAGAAACTAAAACAGAGTGATGGAGAAGCAACAGAAACTAAAAAAGAGTCATGGAGCATCAACAGAAACTAAAACAGAGTGATGGAGCAGCAACAGAAACTAAAACAGAGTGATGGAGAAGCAACAGAAACTAAAACAGAGTGATGGAGCAGCAACAGAAACTAAAACAGAGACATGGAGCAGCAACAGAAACTAAAACAGAGTGATGGAGCAGCAACAGAAACTAAAACAGAGACATGGAGCAGCAACAGAAACTAAAACAGAGACATGGAGAATCAACAGAAACTAAAACAGAGTGATGGAGCATCAACAAAAACTGAAACAGAGACATGGAGCATCAACAGAAACTAAAACAGAGACATGGAGCATCAACAGAAACTAAAACAGAGTGATGGAGCATCAACAGAAACTAAAACAGAGTGATGGAGCATCAACAGAAACTAAAACAGAGACATGGAGCATCAACAGAAACTAAAACAGAGACATGGAGAATCAACAGAAACTAAAACAGAGTGATCGAGCATCAACAGAAACTAAAACAGAGACATGGAGCATCAACAGAAACTAAAACAGAGACATGGAGAATCAACAGAAACTAAAACAGAGTGATGGAGCATCAACAGAAACTAAAACAGAGTGATGGAGCATCAACAGAAACTAAAACAGAGTGATGGAGCATCAACAGAAACTAAAACAGAGACATGGAGCATCAACAGAAACTAAAACAGAGACATGGAGCATCAACAGAAACTAAAACAGAGTGATGGAGCAGCAACAGAAACTAAAACAGAGACATGGAGCAGCAACAGAAACTAAAACAGAGACATGGAGCATCAACAGAAACTAAAACAGAGTGATGGAGCAGCAACAGAAACGAAAACAGAGACATGGAGCATCAACAGAAACTAAAACAGAGTGATGGAGCAGCAACAGAAACTAACAGAGAATAATGGAGAAGAAACAGTTAATAAAACATAGTGATGGAGCATCAACAGAAACGAAAACAGAGACATGGAGCATCAACAGAAACTAAAACAGAGTGATGGAGCATCAACAGAAACTAAAACAGAGACATGGAGCAGCAACAGAAACTAAAACAGATACATGGAGCATCAACAGAAACTAAAACAGAGACATGGAGCATCAACAGAAACTAAAACAGAGTGATGGAGCATCAACAGAAACCAAAAATGAGTGATGGAGCATCAACAGAAACTAAAACAGAGTGATGGAGCATCAACAGAAACTAAAAATGAGTGATGGAGCATCAACAGAAACTAAAACAGAGACATGGAGCAGCAACAGAAACTAAAACAGAGTGATGGAGCATCAACAGAAACTAAAACAGAGTGATGGAGCAGCAATAGAAACTAAAACAGAGACATGGAGCATCAACAGAAACTAAAACAGAGACATAGAGCAGCAACAGAAACTAAAACAGAGTGATGGAGCAGCAACAGAAACTAAAACAGAGACATGGAGCAGCATCAGAAACTAAAACAGAGTGATGGAGCAGCAACAGAAACTAAAACAGAGTGATGGAGCAGCAACAGAAACTAAAACAGAGTGATGGAGCAACAACAGAAACTTAAACAGAGTGATGGAGCAGCAACAGAAACTAAAACAGAGTGATGGAGCATCAACAGAAACTAAAACAGAGACATGGAGCAGCAACAGAAACTAAAACAGAGTGATGGAGCATCAACAGAAACTAAAACAGAGTGATGGAGCAGCAATAGAAACTAAAACAGAGACATGGAGCATCAACAGAAACTAAAACAGAGACATAGAGCAGCAACAGAAACTTAAACAGAGTGATGGAGCAGCAACAGAAACTTAAACAGAGTGATGGAGCAGCAACAGAAACTTAAACAGAGTGATGGAGCAGCAACAGAGACTAAAACAGAGACATGGAGCATCAACAGAAACTAAAACAGAGTGATGGAGCATCAACAGAAACTAACAGAGAATAATGGAGAAGAAACAGTTAATAAAACATAGTGATGGAGCATCAACAGAAACTAAAACAGAGACATGAAGCAGCAACAGAAACTAAAACAGAGTGATGGAGAAGCAACAGAAACTAAAAAGAGTCATGGAGCATCAACAGAAACTAAAACAGAGTGATGGAGCAGCAACAGAAACTAAAACAGAGTGATGGAGAAGCAACAGAAACTAAAACAGAGTGATGGAGCAGCAACAGAAACTAAAACAGAGACATGGAGCAGCAACAGAAACTTAAACAGAGTGATGGAGCAGCAACAGAAACTAAAACAGAGACATGGAGCAGCAACAGAAACTAAAAAGAGTCATGGAGCAGCAACAGAAACTTAAACAGAGTGATGGAGCAGCAACAGAAAACTAAAACAGAGTGATGGAGCAGCAACAGAAACTAAAACAGAGTGATGGAGCAGCAACAGAAACTAAAACAGAGTGATGGAGAAGCAACAGAAACTAAAACAGAGTGATGGAGCGTCAACAGAAACTAAAACAGAGTGATGTAGCAGCAACAGAAACTAAAACAGAGTGATGGAGCAGCAACAGAAACTAAAACAGAGACATGAAGCATCAACAGAAACTAAAACAGAGTGTTGGAGCAGCAACAGAAACTAAAACAGAGACATGGAGCATCAACAGAAACTAAAACAGAGTGTTGGAGCAGCAAAAGAAACTAAAACAGAGTGTTGGAGCAGCAACAGAAACTAAAACAGAGACATGAAGCATCAACAGAAACTAAAACAGAGTGTTGGAGCAACAACAGTTACGAAAACAGAGTCATGGAGCAGAATCAGTTACGAAGAAGAGAGTCATGGAGCAGCAACATGAACTAAAATAGAGTGATGGAGCAGAATCAGTTTCTAAAACATAATTATGTAGCAGCAAATCTTACTAACAAAAGAGTCATGGACCAGCAACAGAAACTAAAACAGAGTCATGGAGCAGCAACAGAAACTAAAACAGAGTGATGGAGCAGCAACAGAAATTAAAACCGTGATGGAGCAGCATCAGAAACTAAAACAGAATGATGTAGCAGCATCAGAAACTAAAATAGAGTGATGGAGCAGCATCAGAAACTAAAACAGAGTGATGGAGCAGCATCAGAATCTAAAACAGAGACATGGAGCAGCAACAGAAACTAAAACAGAGTGATGGAGCAGCAACAGAAACTAAAACAGAGACATGGAGCATCAACAGAAACTAAAACAGAGACATGGAGCATCAACAGAAACTAAAACAGAGTGATGGAGCATCAACAGAAACTAAAACAGAGTCATGGAGCATCAACAGAAACTAAAACAGAGTGATGGAGCATCAACAGAAACTAAAACAGAGACATGTAGCATCAACAGAAACGAAAACAGAGACATGGAGCATCAACAGAAACTAAAACAGAGACATGGAGCATCAACAGAAACTAAAACAGAGTGATGGAGCAACAACAGAAATTAAAACAGTGATGGAGCAGCAACAGAAACTAAAACATTGTGATGGAGTTGCAACATTGACTATAAAAGAGTGATGGAGTTGCCACATTGACTATAACAGAGTGATGGAGCAGCAACAGAAACTATAACAGAGTGATGGAGCAGCAACAGAAACTATAACAGAGTGATGGAGCAGCAACAGAAACTATAACAGAGTGATGGAGCAGCAACAGAAACTAAAACAGAGTGATGGAGCAGCAACAGAAACTAAAACAGAGTGATGGAGCAGCAACAGAAACTAAAACAGTGATGGAGCAGCAACAGAAACTAAAACATTGTGATGGAGTTGCAACATTGACTATAAAAGAGTGATGGAGTTGCCACATTGACTATAACAGAGTGATGGAGCAGCAACAGAAACTATAACATAGTGATGGAGTTGCAACATTGACTATAAAAGAGTGATGGAGCAGCAACATAGACTATAACAGAGTGATGGAGCAGCAACAGAAACTATAACAGAGTGATGGAGCAACAACAGAAACTATAACAGAGTGATGGAGCATCAACAGAAACTATAACAGAGTGATGGAGCAACAACAGAAACTATAACAGAGTGATGGAGCAGCAACAGAAACTAAAACATTGTGATGGAGTTGCAACATTGACTATAAAAGAGTGATGGAGTTGCCACATTGACTATAACAGAGTGATGGAGCAACAACAGAAACTATAACAGAGTGATGGAGCAGCAACAGAAACTAAAACATTGTGATGGAGTTGCAACATTGACTATAAAAGAGTGATGGAGTTGCCACATTGACTATAACAGAGTGATGGAGCAGCAACAGAAACTATAACAGAGTGATGGAGCAGCAACAGAAACTAAAACAGAGTGATGGAGCAGCAACAGAAACTAAAACATAGTGATGGAGCATCAACAGAAACTAAAACAGAGTGATGGAGCATCAACAGAAACTAAAACAGAGACATGGAGCATCAACAGAAACTAAAACAGAGACATGGAGAATCAACAGAAACTAAAACAGAGTGATCGAGCATCAACAGAAACTAAAACAGAGACATGGAGCATCAACAGAAACTAAAACAGAGACATGGAGAATCAACAGAAACTAAAACAGAGTGATGGAGCATCAACAGAAACTAAAACAGAGTGATGGAGCATCAACAGAAACTAAAACAGAGTGATGGAGCATCAACAGAAACTAAAACAGAGACATGGAGCATCAACAGAAACTAAAACAGAGACATGGAGCATCAACAGAAACTAAAACAGAGTGATGGAGCAGCAACAGAAACTAAAACAGAGACATGGAGCAGCAACAGAAACTAAAACAGAGACATGGAGCATCAACAGAAACTAAAACAGAGTGATGGAGCAGCAACAGAAACGAAAACAGAGACATGGAGCATCAACAGAAACTAAAACAGAGTGATGGAGCAGCAACAGAAACTAACAGAGAATAATGGAGAAGAAACAGTTAATAAAACATAGTGATGGAGCATCAACAGAAACGAAAACAGAGACGTGGAGCATCAACAGAAACTAAAACAGAGTGATGGAGCATCAACAGAAACTAAAACAGAGACATGGAGCAGCAACAGAAACTAAAACAGATACATGGAGCATCAACAGAAACTAAAACAGAGACATGGAGCATCAACAGAAACTAAAACAGAGTGATGGAGCATCAACAGAAACCAAAAATGAGTGATGGAGCATCAACAGAAACTAAAACAGAGTGATGGAGCATCAACAGAAACTAAAAATGAGTGATGGAGCATCAACAGAAACTAAAACAGAGACATGGAGCAGCAACAGAAACTAAAACAGAGTGATGGAGCATCAACAGAAACTAAAACAGAGTGATGGAGCAGCAATAGAAACTAAAACAGAGACATGGAGCATCAACAGAAACTAAAACAGAGACATAGAGCAGCAACAGAAACTAAAACAGAGTGATGGAGCAGCAACAGAAACTAAAACAGAGACATGGAGCAGCATCAGAAACTAAAACAGAGTGATGGAGCAGCAACAGAAACTAAAACAGAGTGATGGAGCAGCAACAGAAACTAAAACAGAGTGATGGAGCAACAACAGAAACTTAAACAGAGTGATGGAGCAGCAACAGAAACTAAAACAGAGTGATGGAGCATCAACAGAAACTAAAACAGAGACATGGAGCAGCAACAGAAACTAAAACAGAGTGATGGAGCATCAACAGAAACTAAAACAGAGTGATGGAGCAGCAATAGAAACTAAAACAGAGACATGGAGCATCAACAGAAACTAAAACAGAGACATAGAGCAGCAACAGAAACTTAAACAGAGTGATGGAGCAGCAACAGAGACTAAAACAGAGACATGGAGCAGCAACAGAAACTAAAACAGAGTGATGGAGCAGCAACAGAGACTAAAACAGAGACATGGAGCATCAACAGAAACTAAAACAGAGTGATGGAGCATCAACAGAAACTAACAGAGAATAATGGAGAAGAAACAGTTAATAAAACATAGTGATGGAGCATCAACAGAAACTAAAACAGAGACATGAAGCAGCAACAGAAACTAAAACAGAGTGATGGAGCAACAACAGAAACTAAAACAGAGTGATGGAGCAGCAACAGAAACTAAAACAGAGTGATGGAGAAGCAACAGAAACTAAAACAGAGTGATGGAGAAGCAACAGAAACTAAAACAGAGTGATGGAGCAGCAACAGAAACTAAAACAGAGACATGGAGCAGCAACAGAAACTTAAACAGAGTGATGGAGCAGCAACAGAAACTAAAACAGAGACATGGAGCAGCAACAGAAACTAAAAAAGAGTCATGGAGCAGCAACAGAAACTTAAACAGAGTGATGGAGCAGCAACAGAAACTAAAACATAGTGATGGAGCAGCAACTAAAAACTAAAACAGAGTGATGGAGCAGCAACAGAAACTAAAACAGAGTGATGGAGCAGCAACAAAAACTAAAACAGAGTGATGGAGCAGCAACAGAAACTAAAACAGAGTGATGGAGCAGCAACAGAAACTAAAACAGAGTGATGGAGCAGCAACAGAAACTAAAACAGAGACATGAAGCATCAACAGAAACTAAAACAGAGTGTTGGAGCAGCAACAGAAACTAAAACAGAGACATGGAGCATCAACAGAAACTAAAACAGAGTGTTGGAGCAGCAAAAGAAACTAAAAAGAGTCATGGAGCAGCAACAGAAACTAAAACAGAGACATGAAGCATCAACAGAAACTAAAACAGAGTGTTGGAGCAACAACAGTTACGAAAACAGAGTCATGGAGCAGAATCAGTTACGAAGAAGAGAGTCATGGAGCAGCAACATGAACTAAAATAGAGTGATGGAGCAGAATCAGTTTCTAAAACATAATTATGTAGCAGCAAATCTTACTAACAAAAGAGTCATGGACCAGCAACAGAAACTAAAACAGAGTCATGGAGCAGCAACAGAAACTAAAACAGAGTGATGGAGCAGCAACAGAAATTAAAACCGTGATGGAGCAGCATCAGAAACTAAAACAGAATGATGTAGCAGCATCAGAAACTAAAATAGAGTGATGGAGCAGCATCAGAAACTAAAACAGAGTGATGGAGCAGCATCAGAATCTAAAACAGAGACATGGAGCAGCAACAGAAACTAAAACAGAGTGATGGAGCAGCAACAGAAACTAAAACAGAGACATGGAGCATCAACAGAAACTAAAACAGAGACATGGAGCATCAACAGAAACTAAAACAGAGTGATGGAGCATCAACAGAAACTAAAACAGAGTCATGCAGCATCAACAGAAACTAAAACAGAGTGATGGAGCATCAACAGAAACTAAAACAGAGACATGTAGCATCAACAGAAACGAAAACAGAGACATGGAGCATCAACAGAAACTAAAACAGAGACATGGAGCATCAACAGAAACTAAAACAGAGTGATGGAGCAACAACAGAAATTAAAACAGTGATGGAGCAGCAACAGAAACTAAAACATTGTGATGGAGTTGCAACATTGACTATAAAAGAGTGATGGAGTTGCCACATTGACTATAACAGAGTGATGGAGCAGCAACAGAAACTATAACAGAGTGATGGAGCAGCAACAGAAACTATAACAGAGTGATGGAGCAGCAACAGAAACTAAAACAGAGTGATGGAGCAGCAACAGAAACTAAAACATAGTGATGGAGCATCAACAGAAACTAAAACAGAGTGATGGAGCATCAACAGAAACTAAAACAGTGATGGAGCAGCAACAGAAACTATAACATTGTGATGGAGTTGCAACATTGACTATAAAAGAGTGATGGAGCAGCAACATTGACTATAACAGAGTGATGGAGCAGCAACAGAAACTATAACATTGTGATGGAGTTGCAACATTGACTATAAAAGAGTGATGGAGCAGCAACATTGACTATAACAGAGTGATGGAGCAGCAACAGAAACTATAACAGAGTGATGGAGCAACAACAGAAACTATAACAGAGTGATGGAGCATCAACAGAAACTATAACAGAGTGATGGAGCAACAACAGAAACTATAACAGAGTGATGGAGCAGCAACAGAAACTAAAACATTGTGATGGAGTTGCAACATTGACTATAAAAGAGTGATGGAGTTGCCACATTGACTATAACAGAGTGATGGAGCAACAACAGAAACTATAACAGAGTGATGGAGCAGCAACAGAAACTAAAACATTGTGATGGAGTTGCAACATTGACTATAAAAGAGTGATGGAGTTGCCACATTGACTATAACAGAGTGATGGAGCAGCAACAGAAACTATAACAGAGTGATGGAGCAGCAACAGAAACTAAAACAGAGTGATGGAGCAGCAACAGAAACTAAAACATAGTGATGGAGCATCAACAGAAACTAAAACAGAGTGATGGAGCAGCAACAGAAACTAAAACAGTGATGGAGCAGCAACAGAAACTAAAACATTGTGATGGAGTTGCAACATTGACTATAAAAGAGTGATGGAGTTGCCACATTGACTATAACAGAGTGATGGAGCAACAACAGAAACTATAACAGAGTGATGGAGCAGCAACAGAAACTATAACAGCGTGATGGAGCAGCATCAGAAACTATAACAGAATCATGGAGCAGAAACAGTTAATTAAACACGCAAGCCCTGATAGGTGTTCATGGAACTCAGTTAGGAATGATGTATATGGCCCAGGAGGCCTGTAAAACAGTTGCTCTAAAAAGTGATTGAGTAGTCTGCATAAATGTCATGACTAAAAGTTAAAAAGACGAAAATGCTGTATTTTTTCAATTGTCTTATTTGCTATCGTAAATGTTAGCAACACCTCCCGCCTTTGCAGGATGCACAGGAGATATGGTCACTAGTGTAACCAGGAGGAGAGGCCTAATTTAACACAGTAAATTAATCAGGCTTGAGCCATGTTTCAGTCAGGCCAATCACATCAAGGATATGAACAGTGATTAGTTCATTGACTATGACTGCCTTGGAAGTGAGGTATCTAACATTAATTAGTCCTATTAAGATGTGAGATCTATTTCAATAATGGCAGGAATGGAGGAGGTCTTTATTCCAGTGAGGTTGTTAAGGTGAACACCGCCATGTTTAGATTTGCGGCACAGACACGGTCTCAATGAGGAAAGCTTAGCTGACAACACTGACTGTGCTAGTGGCAGACTCCACCAAGCTGGCAGGCTGGCAAACAGCCTGCTGCCTGGCCTACACCCTATCTCATTGTGGAGCTAGAGGAGTTAGAGCCCTGTCTACGTTGATAGATAAAATGAGACAATACCGACATTCATAATATGTTAAGCACACCGTGTGTGTGTGTGTGTGTGTGTGTGTGTGTGTGTGTGTGTGTGTGTGTGTGTGTGTGTGTGTGTGTGTGTGTGTGTGTGTGTGTGTGTGTGTGTGTGTATGTGTGTGTGTGTGTGTGTGTGTGTGTGTGTGGGGGGTTCATTTCCATACTCTTAATAGAACAGGACCAAACCAGGATGTAGTGTCTGTAACCAAAGCAGATGGTTTTGTGGCAAGACAGACACCAGGTTCACACACACATGTCTTGTATTCAAGATCCTTAATGGCCTGGCTCCCCCTCCACTCAATATTTTTGTTAAACAGAAAACCCAGACATATGGCAGCAGATCCACAAGGTCTGCCATGAGAGGTGACTGTATAGTTCCCCTAAGGAAAAGCACCTTTAGTAAATCTGCATTCTCTGTGAGAGCTTCCCATGTCTGGAATACACTGCCATCAGACACACATAACTGCACCACATATCACACTTTCACAAAATGCTTGAAGACATGGCTAAAGGTCAATCAGATTTGTGAACATGGTCCCTAGCTGTGTGTTGCTGCTTTCCATGTTGTCTGTAGCTTGTGAGGTATGGAAACACTTTGTTGCTTTTATGAATTTTGTCTTGCTGCTTTTTGTTCTATGTTGCTCTGTCTGTATGCTACGTCTTGCTTGTCCTATGTTGCTATGTTGCTATGTTGCTATGTCTATGGTGCTATTGTCTATATTGTAATTATTTTTAATAACCTGCCCAGGGACTGCGGTTGAAAATTAGCCGGCTGGCTAAAACCGGCACTTTTACTGAAACGTTGATTAATGTGCACTGTCCCTGTAAAAATAAAATAAACTAAACTAAACTAAACACACATCAGTAAATACACACACAATACTCAGGGATCTATAAGTAAAATTAGAACGCTGTACATATGGCCTCTTGGGAGTTGAGTGTGCCTGATTGGTTGTTGCTCCTGTCGATCATGGAAATCTGAAAATTCCGATGGGAGCGCTGCGTCCAGGGGCGGGACATCCTGTCAAGAGGAGAGAGGAGACTGAGGTCAGACACACTCAAGCACACACACACACACACACACACACACACACACACACACACACACACACACACACACACACACACACACACACACACACACACACACACACACACACACACACACACACACACACTGATGTCCACTTCAACCATGAAAAACATTGCAGTAGATGCATTTTTAGGATTTCATGACAAGATGTCAGTGTGGGATGTGTATTATTCTTATTAGGGGTTATGAGTACTTATCAACTAATGAACTACAACTACCACCAGACTATCCCTAACCCTATCAGCTACAGACAACTATACCGGACTATCCCTAACCCTATCAGCTACAGAGAACTATACCAGACTACACCTAACCCTATCAGCTACAGACAACTATACCAGACTATCCCTAACCCTATCAGCTACAGACAACTATACCAGACTATCCCTAACCCTATCAGCTACAGAGAACTATACCAGACTACACCTAACCCTATCAGCTACAGACAACTATACCAGACTATCCCTAACCCTATCAGCTACAGACAACTATACCAGACTATCCCTAACCCGATCAGCTACAGACAACTATACCAGACTATCCCTAACCCTATCAGCTACAGACAACTATACCAGACTATCCCTAACCCTATCAGCTACAGACAACTATACCAGACTATCCCTAACCCTATCAGCTACAGACAACTATACCAGACTACAACTAACCCTATCAGCTACAGACAACTATACCAGACTACAACTAACCCTATTAGCTACAGACAACTATACCAGACTACACCTAACCCTAACCTAACCCTAACCTTAACCTCAACCATTCATTAGCCCTAACAGTATCCTAAACCCCAACCCTAACCCTATCCTTCCACCAACTAACAAATGGATGGGCCCACTCTCAAGAGGACTATACCTAAAACCTGCTCAAGGAATCACTCAGCCAGCAACGGGTGGAACAACCGCTACGACAAGGATTGGAATCACTACAATTTCTCCTAAAAAAAACTCAGCATTTCGTGCATGCACCCCTCAATGCTCATGTCCTGCAAGCGAAGTGCCCTACCTGGTCTCCGATCTGCTACATGTTCTAGAAACGTTTCGATCGACCCTGTGGATTAAGAAAGCAAAACCTAACTCTAAACCTAAACCTATTCTGCAACACTCGATCTGCTTGACCCTCACCATCATGCCGTTGTTGCACCGAACCACCTCTAGCAATCTAGGCCAGTCCGTCGCTCCTAACACTGGGCTCACCCTACAGCATTGAAGGTAGTATCCAACTGCCTGTGGGACACAAATGGATGCTCGCCACCTCTCCTCCCTCTCTCCCCATCTTTGGGACCATGGAACGCGAGCCTGCACCCTGCTGTCTGTAGGAGCTAGAGGCGGAGTGCACCTCTGAATGATGCCCAGGATAAGACTCCTTTAAAAAGGAGATGGTGCCCTATGCAATCAGAATTTTCTTAGCCAGACCCTCTAACCTCAGAGTATCACGACCTGGCCAACAACACACCTTCACTCCCAGCAAGCTTCCTCGCAACTGTCTGCCTGCCCCTTAGTCAAGGATAGCTACTGCGGGTTTAGCCAAGAATGGATTGGAGGAACCTGGTGGCTACAATGGAGTGTTGGTGAAATAGGCTTGTGGTGGTTCAGTGCGGCGGTTCACAGCTAGGGCCTTCAGACCGGGATAGCCCTGTGTGTGGGTGGGCAGCGACATGGGCCCGACACACCCAAACTTACAGGGTTCGCGCCCTTGGCCCTGTCCCATTCACGCTGGGCTCCCCTAAATTCACTTGGCAGGATCGACTCTGCTATAGGGAGCCTCGGACCAGAACCTTGGAAGCCATTACAGATACCCAAGATGGAACGACAGTCCCAAACAGGAGTCACCACCTCTTGAGGATCGCCTCTTTCGGTAATTCTGGTCTAACCTTAATCCCAAACCCTAACCCCTAGCTTCATTAAAATGGTACCCGCAAAACACCTGTCACAACGTCAACAGTGAAGAGGCGACTCCGGGATGCTGGCCTAGGCAGAGTTGCAAAGAAAAGGCCATATCTCAGACTGGTCAAATAAAATAAAAGATTAAGATTAAGATGGGCAAAAGAACACAAACACTGGACAGAGGAACTCTGCCTAGAAGGCCAGCATCCCGGGAGTAGGCTCTTCACTGTTGACCTTGAGACTGGTGTTTTGCGGGTACTATTTAATGAAGCTGCCAGTTGAGGACTTGTGAGGCGTTTGTTTCTCAAACTAGACACTCTAATGTACTGATCCTCTTGCTCAGTTGTGCACCTGGGCCTCCCACTCCTCTTTCTATTCTGGTTAGAGCCAGTTTGCATTGTTCTGTGAAAGGAGTAGTACACAGCGTTTTATGAGATCTTCAGTTTCTTGGCAATTTCTCGCATGGAATATCCTTCATTTCTCAGAACAAGAATAGACTGATGAGTTTCAGAAGAAAGTCCTTTGTTTCTGGACATTTTGAGCCTGTAATCGAACCCACAAATGCTGACGCTCCAGATACAAAACTAGTCTAAAGAAGGCCAGTTTAATTGCTTCTTTAATCACACAAACAGTTTTCAGCTGTGCTAACATAATTGCAAAAGGGTTTTCTAATGATCAACTAGTCTTTTAAAATGGCAAAATTGGATTAGCTAACACAACGTGGCCATTGGAACACAGGAGTAATGGTTGCTGATAATGAGCCTCTGTACTCCTATGTAGATATTCCACAAAAAACAGCCGTTTCCAGCTACAATAGTCATTTACAACATTAACAATGCCTACACTGTATTTCTGATCAATTTGATGTTATTTTAATGGACATTTTTTTTTGCTTTCATTTCAAAAACAAGGAAAATTCTAAGTGACTCCAAACTTTGAACTGTAGTGTATACAGTGCCTTGTAAAAGTGTTCACCCCCTTGGTGTTTTTCTTATTTTGTTGCATTACAACCTGTAATTTAAATTGATTTTTATTTGGTTTTCATGTAACGGACATACACAAAATAGTCCAAATTGCTGAAGTGAAATCAAAAAAATAACTTGTTTAAAAAAATTCTAAAACAATTACAAACGGAAAGGTGGTGCGTGCATATGTATTCATCCCCTTTGCTATGAAGCCCCTAAATAAAATCTGGTGCAACCAATTACCTTCAGAAGTCACATAATTAGTTAAATAAAGTCCACCTGTGTGCAATCTAAGTGTCATATGATCTGTCACACGATCTCAGTATTTATACACCTGTTCTGAATGGCCCCAGAGTCTGCAACACCACTAAGCAAGGGGCACCACCAAGCAAGCGGCACTATGAAGATCAAGGAGCTCTCCAAACAGGTCAGAGACGAAGTTGTGGAGAAGTACAGATCCGGGTGGGGTTGTAAAAATATATCAGAAAAGTTGAACATCCCATGGAGCACCATTAAATCCATTATAAAAAAATGGAAAGAATATGGCACCACAACAAACCTGCCAAGAGAGGGCCGCCCACCAAAACTCATGGACCAGGCAAGGAGAGAATTAATCAGAGAGGCAACAAAGAGACCAAAGATAACCCTGAAGGAGCTGCAAAACTCCAGAGCAGAGATTGGAGTATCTGTCCATAGGACCGCTTTAAGCCGTACACTGCACAGAGCTGGGCTTTATGGAAGAGTGTCCAGAAAAAATAAGCAAACATGTTTGGTGTTCGCCAAAAGGCATGTGGGAGACTCCCCAAACATATGGAAAAAGGTACACTGGTCAGATGAGTCTAAAATGTAGCTTTTTGGCCATCAATGAAAACTCTATGTCTGGTGCAAACTCAACACCTCTCATCACCCTGAGAATACCATCCCCACAGTGAAGCATGGTGGTGGCAGCATCATGCTGTGTGGATGTTTTTTATCGGCAAGGGCTGGGAAACTGGTCAGAATTGAAGGAATGATGGATGGCACTAAATACAAGGAAATTCTTGAGGAAACCTGTTTCAGTCTTCCAGTGATTTGAGACTGGGACAGAGGTTCACCTTCCAGCAAGACAATGACCCCAAGCATACTGCTAAAGAAACAATTGATTGGTTCATGGAGAAACATTTAAATGTCTTGGAATGGCCTAGTCAAAAACCAGACCTCAATCCAATTGAGAATCTGTGGCATGACTTAAAGATTGTCGTACACAACCCATCCAACTGGAAGAAGCTGGAGCAGTTTTGCCTTGAATAATGGGCAAAACTCCCAGTGGCCAGATGTGTCAAGCTTATAGAGACATACCCCAAGAGACTTGCAGCTGTAATTGCTGCAAAAGGTGGCCCTACAAAGTATTGACTTGGGGGTGAATAGTTATGCACGCTCAAGTGTTCTGTTTTTTTGTTTTATTTCTTGTTTGTTTCACAATAAAAATATTGTGCATATTCAAAGTGGTAGGCATGTGGTGTAAATCAAATGATACAAAACCCCCAAAATCAATTTCAATTCCAATTGTCAGGCAACAAAATAGGAAAAATGCCAAGGGGGGTGAATACTTTCGCATGCCACTGTATGTGAGGGCTGTTGGGGCCCTGTTTCAGCTCCAGATGACAAAACATGCACATCCCAGACAGTGGCAGGTTTGCCAACTTCCTTTTGGTCATTCGTTTAAAACAGAGATATATCCAAAAAAACAAACTGTTGCTTTAACTGTGAATGTACTTCATTGCACACAATCCTCAAATAAAATGGGGCAAAATTAACACAAAATTAACAATGTATTTATATTCGGTCTAATGTGTGTGTGAGAGGGAGGCATGTTTTTCAACTCAGAAAAAAGCACAGAATTCTCAAATTGTACACAATATTATCAATCACACTTTGATTTGATAGATAGTTAGAGTAATTAAGTAGATATAGATAATGGATATGAAGGACTAGATATCTCTAATCCTAAAATAAAATGGAGCATACATAAAATAAACAAGTAATTACAATGTATTTACATTGGTGATAACGTGTGTGTGACAGAGGGAGTGTGTGTGCATGTTGTGTTTTATTTTTCCTTGTTAGCCACTCATCTCTGCTTGGTCAGTCTTAATAGGCCCAATCAGTAAGCAGCTGCTCTTGATCATTGTCAAGAAGCCACATCCTTCCTACTCTGGTCAGGATGCTCTCGATGGTGCAGCTGTGTTTTGAGGACCTGGGGACCCATGCCAAATCTTTTCAGTCTCCTGAGGGGGAAAAGTGGTTGTTGTGCCCTCTTCAAGACTGTCTTAGTGTGTTTGGACCATGATAGTTGTTAAGGGATTTTTTATCAATAATGACTGATTATGTATACATTTCAATCAGGACTGACTAATCAGAATACTATTATGTTACTGTATAGATGTATGGATTTTCTTTTAATCCTAGTACTGAATATAATGTGTGTAAATATAATCAAGAATTAGAACAATGACTGTCTGTTCCTTGGTAGAAATTAATGAACTTATCGTCAGACTGGCTAGAATGCTTATCTACACAGGAAGACCTTAGCTCGGTCATAAATTATATTACATTGGTGTGGGACGATGTGGGAAGGCTTGAGATACTGCCTTTGTACCAGGGTGAAGAAGAGACGGGACAGATCGAAAACTAATGACGTCATTTTCAGTTTATAACCTGTGGTAAACTGTATCATGTTCAGTACTCTCGAGAATAAACGCTGCTGATTGATTTTGAGACTGGTCTCTGTCCATTTTATGCAAATAAGAGTCTTACAAATTCTTAGAAGTGGACAGAGTGTTTAATATAATTGGGTATTAAAACAAGTAGGAATTTAATTCCTGTAACAATAGTTTGTTGGTGATGTGGACAGCAAGGAACTTGAAACTGCTCCCCTACAGCCCTGTCGATGTTAATGGGTGGCTTGTCCGGCCCGCCTTTTCCTGTAGTCCACGATGAGCTCCTTTGTCTTGCTCACATTGAGGGAGCCCCGAGTGAGGGAGAGTATGCATGTGTGTTTACATGTACAGTATGTGATAATTACCTGTATCACCTGTCGCGGCCGATGTAGCAGGTGCAGGGGCAGACAACTGCCGCTGTGAGGGATGTGGTTGAGCTAATAGGGGTGTCAGACCTAAAAGAGAGGGAAACAATTTTCTTAATTGAAAATGATTCTACAACTAAACAGAGTGAGTGAGTGAGTGAGTGAGTGAGTGAGTGAGTGAGTGAGTGAGTGAGTGAGTGAGTGAGTGAGTGAGTGAGTGAGTATACGTACGTGTGTGATAATTAGCACATTACCCTGCTTCAGGTCTACAAGCCTCTGGAAGTTCCAGCGTGCCACTCCAGGCCTGGAACAGCATAGTGGAAACACGGTTACCTGTCACCCTGCGAGCCTGGTTGGCAGATCTGAAAGATAGACACCATATTATTTTAATGACAAAGCCTTGAATACACACTAACCTAAATTAAATATGTGTGTGTGGGCAACCACGCAGAAGACTTCATTTTCCCAACTGTTCAACATACTTGCCCTCACAATATGAGGTGTGTGTGATCTGTGTTATTGTGTCAACCTGACCACATCCTTGTAGTAGAACATTCAGTGATTATCTTTGGAAGTGTCAACCTGACCACATCCTTGTAGTAGGACATTCAGTGATTATCTTTGGAAGTGTCAACCTGACCACATCCTTGTAGTAGGACATTCAGTGATTATCTTTGGAAGTGTCAACCTGACCACATCCTTGTAGTAGGACATTCAGTGATTATCTTTGGAAGTGTCAACCTGGCCACATCCTTGTAGTAGGACATTCAGTGATTATCTTTGGAAGTGTCAACCTGGTCACATCCTTGTAGTAGGACATTATTTGGAAAAAAAACAAACAGTGTCCACTTAAAAGGATATCAGAATTTCAGATCTGGACTGACAAGTACGCTAAATCATGTGAAGTCACAAAACCTCTTAGTCTGCACAAATTAAATAAAGGATGCAGGACCTGAGCTGTAGGACCATGCCTAGGACTACCTGGCCTGATGACTCCAGGCTATCCCTGTCACTAGTCCACCTGGCCGTGCTGCTGATCCAGTCTCTGCTGTTTCTGTCTGCGTCTATGGAACCCTGACCTGCTTATGGCTCACCGGAGGTACTACCTTGTCCCAGACCTGCTGTTTGATCCTGTCTCTCTCTACCGGACCTACTGTCTCAACCTCTAAATGCTCATCTATGAAGAGCCAACTGGCATGTAGCCCTGAGGTGCTGAACTATTGCACCATCTATTACCACTGTGATTATTTCTTGACCCTGCTGGTCATCTATGAACGTTTAAACATCTTGAAGAACAATCTGGCCTTAATGGCCATGTACTCTTATAATCTCCACCCAGCACAGCCAGAAGAGGACTGGCCACCCCTCAGAGCCTGGTTCCTCTATAGGTTTCTTCCTAGGTTCCTGCCTTTCTAGGGAGTTTTTACTAGCGACCATGCTTCTACATCTGCATTGCTTGCTGTTTGGGGTTTTAGGCTGGGTTTCTGTATAAGCACATTGTGACATATGCTGATACATTTGATAGATTGCCTGTATATGCTTCTTTTCAGGTCAGTAACTCTTAATATGACATTGAGTTATCTTAAATGTCCTCAATAGGAAGTTGCACCTGAAGCCAACACTTCTTCATGGTCTTCCCTGCTGGGGACAGGGGGCTTCAGGTTTGGGAATGGAGGACCTAGAGAATTGGAATATTAACAATAATTTGAGCCCACATTTACAAATCAAATTCAACTTGGGTTAGCTGTTTATCTCATTTGATAGAGAAATGTTGATGATAGAGTGCCTTCGGAAAGTATTCAGAACACTTGACTTCTTCCACATTTTGTTACAGCCTTATTCTGAAATGGATTCAATCGTTTTTTCCCCTCATCAATCTACACACAATAGCCCATAATGTCAAAGCAACATTTTTATTTTATTTTATTTCTTCCAATATATATGAAAAAAAAAAACGGAATGATCACATTTACATAAGTATTCAGACCATTTACTAAGTACTTTGCTGAAGCACCTTTGGCTGCGATTACAGCATCAAGTCTTCTTGGGTATGACGCTACAATCTTGGCACATCTGTATATGGGGAGTTTCTCCCATTCTTCTCTGCAGATCCTCTCAAGCTCTGTCAGGATGGATGGGGAGCATTGCTGCACAGCTATTTTCAGGTCTCTCTAGAGATGTGCGATCAGGATCGAGTCTGGGCTCTGGCTGGGCTACTCAGACGGCAGGCGGCAGGTAGTCTAGTGGTTAGAGTGTTGGGCCAGTAACCAAAAGGTTGCTGGATTGAATCCCTGAGCTGACAAGCTATAGTTCTTCCCCTGAACAAGGCAGTTGACCCACTGTTTCCCGGTAGGCCGTCATTGTAAATAAGCATCTGTTCTTAACTGTCTTGCCTAGTTAAATAAAGGTTAAATAAAAAAAGTTTAAAAAATACATTCAGAGACGTGTCCCAAAGCCACCCCTGCATTGTCTTGTCTGTGTGCTTAGGGTTGTTGTCCTGTTAGAAGGTACACCTTCGCCCCAGTCGGAGGTCCTGAGTGCTTGGGAGCAGGCTTTAATCAAGGTTCTCTCTGTACTTTTCTTAGTTCATCTTTTCCTCGATCCTGACTAGTCTCCCTGCCCTTGCTGCTGAAAAACATCCCCACAGCACGATGCCACCACCATGCTTCACCCTACAGATGGTGCCAGGTTTCCTCCAGATGTGGTTCTTGGCATTCATGTCCAATCAATTGAATTTACCAAAGGTGGACTCCAATAAAGTTGTAGAAACATCTCAAGGATGATTAATGGAAACAGGATGCGCCTGAGCTCAATTTCGAGTCTCATAGCAAATGGTCTGAATACTTAGGTAAATCAGGTATTTGTTTTATATTTGTCATACATTTGCAAACATTCTAAAAAACAGTTTTCACTTTGTCATTGTGGGAAGATATGGATTTACAAATTACAGGCCACTAAGTACCCTGGTTTAAATGAACATATGGATTTCTCACCCTTCCTGTAGGGTCGTGATAGGTCCATTTGCTGTCATCTAGTGGACATTTTGCTCAATTGCTCTCAGCTATGTTTAGACTGTTGTTGTTCATGTTTTGCTGTGTTCTAGTGGACAATGGAATATAATTGCTTTATTATTCTTGACACTTCTCCCTGTCATATTTAAGTTTAGAACTACCTTTCGAAGTGTTCTCATACTTCTAGCTTGGAGTTGTATTTTTATGATCACATAGCTACAGTATTTCCCTAATGTGTATAGTATTGCTTACTAGGTGTTGTCCTATCAATTGTGTAACCACTCCCTCTTCTAATTAGGGCTGATTGGAAAAGCTGTTCAGAAGAGGACATTGTATTATTTCTTTGTACTCCCTGACGAAGGCCATGCAGCTGAAACGCGTCAGATTTTTAAAACCTTGTTTCTAGTGCCTTGGTCCTCCTTTCTTTTTGATGACCAATTCAACCCATTTTACCAAAGAGCACCTTCTGTCTACCAAAATGTACAACTGTGTACCTTAGTAGCGCTTCCCTTCCTCCTCTTTCTACCAGGTTACTGAGTTAATGGTTACCTGATTAAGATAATCACGTAATTATAAACATAGTTAATTATTCGATAAATAACATGTGATCACATGTCACAACACTGTATATAGCCATGTTATTTACTACACTTTTATTTTGTATTTTTAATTTTTTTTTACTAGGCAAGTCAGTTAAGAACAAATTCTTATTTTCAATGACAGCCTAGGAACAGTGGGTGAACTGCCTGTTCAGAGGTGGAACGACAGATTTGTACCTTGTCAGCTCAGGGTTTTGAACTTGCAACCTTCTGGTTACTAATCCAACGCTCTAACCACTAGGCTACCCTGCCGCCCCGAATATACCCATGTTATTTTCTACTTCCTGTATATAACTGTTGTCTTCCACTCCCTGTATATAGCCATGTTATTTTCTACTTCCTGTATATAGCCATGTTATTTTCTACTTCCTGTATATAGCCATGTTATATTCTACTCCCTGTATATAGTCATGTTATTTTCTACTTCCTGTGTATAGCCATGTTATTTTCTACTTCCTGTATATAGCCATGTTATTTTCTACTTCCTGTATATAGCCATGTTATTTTCTACTTCCTGTGTATAGCCATGTTATTTTCTACTTCCTGTATATAGCCATGTTATTTTCTACTTCCTGTATATAGCCATGTTATATTCTACTCCCTGTATATAGTCATGTTATTTTCTACTTCCTGTGTATAGCCATGTTATTTTCTACTTCCTGTATATAGCCATGTTATTTTCTACTTCCTGTATATAGCCATGTTATTTTCTACTTCCTGTATGTTTCCATGTTGTTTTCTACTTCCTGTATATGTAACCAATGTGAAATTTCCAGCTAGTTAGCGGGGTGTGCGCTCATAGCGTTTCAATCGGTGACGTCACTCGCACTGAGACCTTGAAGTAGTTGTTCCCCTTGATTGGCAAAGGCTGCGGCTTTTGTATGTATGCATTTCATGTTCTACTTCCTGTATATAGCCATGTTATTTTCTACTCCCTGTATATAGCCATGTTATTTTCTACTTCCTGTATGTAGCCATGGTATTTTCTACTTCCTGTATTTAGCCATGTTATTTACTACTTCCTGTATATAGCAAGGAAGTCAGGAACCAATACACGCAGTCAGTCAGGAAAGCTAAGGCCAGCTTCTTCAGGCAAAAGTTTGCATCCTGTAGCTCCAACTCCAAAAAGTTCTGGGACACTGTGAAGTCCATGGAGAACAAGAGCACCTCCTCTCAGCTGCCCACTGCACTGAGGCTAGGAAACACGGTCTCCACCGATAAATCCATGATTATCGAAAACTTCAATAAGCACTTCTCAACGGCTGGCCATGCCTTCCGCCTGGCTACTCCAACCTCGGCCAACAGCTCCGCCCCCCGTAGTTCCTCACCCAAGCCTCTCCAGGTTCTCCTTTACCCAAATCCAGATAGCAGATGTTCTGAAAGAGCTGCAAAACCTGGACCCGTACAAATCAGCTGGGCTTGACAATCTGGACCCGCTATTTCTGAAACTATCTGCCGCCATTGTCGCAACCCCTATCACCAGCCTGTTCAACCTCTCTTTCATATCGTCTGAGATCCCCAAGGATTGAAAGCTGCCGCAGTCATCCCCCTCTTCAAAGGAGGAGACACCCTGGACCCAAACTGCTATAGACCTATATCCATCCTGCCCTGCCTATCTAAGGTCTTCGAAAGCCAAGTCAACAAACAGGTCACTGACCATCTCGAATCCCACCGTACCTTCTCCGCTGTGCAATCTGGTTTCCGAGCCGGTCACGGGTGCACCTCAGCCACACTCAAGGTACTAAATGATATCATAACCGCCATCGATAAAAGACAGTACTGTGCAGCCGTCTTCATCGACCTCGCCAAGGCTTTCGACTCTGTCAATCACCAAATTCTTATCGGCAGACTCAACAGCCTCGGTTTTTCGGATGACTGCCTTGCCTGGTTCACCAATTACTTTGCAGACAGAGTTCAGTGTGTCAAATCAGAGGGCATGCTGTCCGGTCCTCTGGCAGTCTCTATGGGGTGCCACAGGGTTCAATTCTCGGGCCGACTCTTTTCTCTGTATATATCAATGATGTTGCTCTTGCTGCGGGCGATTCCCTGATCCACCTCTACGCAGACGACACCATTCTATATACTTTCGGCCCGTCATTGGACACTGTGCTATCAAACCTCCAAACGAGCTTCAATGCCATACAGCACTCCTTCCGTGGCCTCCAACTGCTCTTAAACGCGAGTAAAACCAAATGCATGCTTTTCAACCGATCGCTGCCTGCACCCGCATGCCCGACTAGCATCACCACCCTGGATGGTTCCAACCTTGAATATGTGGACATCTATAAGTACCTAGGTGTCTGGCTAGACTGCAAACTCTCCTTCCAGACTCACATCAAACATCTCCAATCAAAAATCAAATCCAGAGTCGGCTTTCTATTCCGCAACAAAGCCTCCTTCACTCACGCTGCCAAGCTTACCCTAGTAAAACTGACTATCCTACCGATCCTCGACTTCGGCGATGTCATCTACAAAATGGCTTCCAACACTCTACTCAGCAAACTGGATGCAGTCTATCACAGTGCCATCCGTTTTGTCACTAAAGCACCTTATACCACCCACCACTGCGACTTGTATGCTCTAGTCGGCTGGCCCTCACTACATATTCGTCGCCAGACCCACTGGCTCCAGGTCATTTACAAGTCCATGCTAGGTAAAGCTCCGCCTTATCTCAGTTCACTGGTCACGATGGCAACACCCATCCGTAGCACGCGCTCCAGCAGGTGTATCTCACTGATCATCCCTAAAGCCAACACCTCATTTGGCCGCCTTTCGTTCCAGTACTCTGCTGCCTGTGACTGGAACGAATTGCAAAAAATCGCTGAAGTTGGAGACTTTCATCTCCCTCACCAACTTCAAACATCAGCTATCCGAGCAGCTAACCGATCGCTGCAGCTGTACATAGTCTATAGGTAAATAGCTCACCCTTCTTCACCTGCCTCATTCCCATACTGTTTTTATACTGTTTTTTATTTATTTACTTTTCTGCTCTTTTGCACACCAATATCACCAATATCTCTACCTGTACATGCCCATCTGATCATTTATCACTCCAGTGTTAATCTGCAAAATTGTATTATTCGCCTACCTCCTCATGCCTTTTGCACACATTGTATATAGATTGCCCATTTTTTTCTACTGTGTTATTGACTAGTTAATTGTTTACTCCATGTGTAACTCTGTGTTGTCTGTTCACACTGCTATGCTTTATCTTGGCCAGGTCGCAGTTGCAAATGAGAACTTGTTCTCAACTAGCCTACCTGGTTAAATAAAGGTGAAATAAAAAAATAAAAAATAGCCATGTTATTATCTACTTCCTGTATATAGCCATGTTATTTTGTTCTCCCTGTATTTAGCCATGTTATTTTCTACTTCCTGGATATAGCCATGGTATTTTATACTCCCTGTATATAGCCATGTTATTTTCTACTTCCTGTATATAGCCATGTTATTTCTACTCCCTGTATATAACCATGGTATGTTATACTTCCTGTATATAGCCATGGTATTTTATACTCCCTGTATATAGCCATGTTATTTTCTACTCCCTGTATATAGCCATGCTATTTTCTACTTCCTGTATATAGCCATGTTATTTTCTACTTCCTGTATATAGCCATGTTATGTTCTACTCCCTGTATATAGCCATGTTATTTTCTACTTCCTGTATATAGCCATGTTATTTTCTACTTCCTGTATATAGCCATGTTATTTTCTACTCCCTGTATATAGCCATTTTATTTTCTACTCCCTGTATATAGCCATGTTATTTTCTACTTCCTGTATATAGCCATGTTATTTTCTACTTCCTGTATATAACCATGTTATTTCCACTCCCTGTATATAACCATGTTATTTCTACTCCCTGTATATAGCCATGTTATTTTCTACTTCCTGTATATAGCCATGTTATTTTCTACTTCCTGTATATAGCCATGTTATTTTCTACTTCCTGTATATAACCATGTTATTTCTACTCCCTGTATATAACCATGTTATTTTCTACTTCCTGTATATAGCCATGTTATTTTCTACTTCCTGTATATAGCCATGTTATTTTCTACTTCCTGTATATAGCCATGTTATTTTCTACTTCCTGTATATAACCATGTTATTTCTACTCCCTGTATATAACCATGTTATTTCTACTCCCTGTATATAGCCATGTTATTTTCTACTTCCTGTATGTTTCCATGTTGAGACTCCCGCAGCGCCGGACAGGCGGGAGCACCTGTAGGGATGAGACGGAGAGACAGCCTGGTGCGGGGGGCTGCCACCGGAGGGCTGGTGCGTGGAGGTGGTACCGGATAGACCAGACCGTGCAGGCGCACTGGAGCTCTTGAGCACCGAGCCTGCCCAACCCTACCTGGTTGAATGCTCCCGGTCGCCCTGCCAGTGCAGCGAGGTGGAATAGCCCGCACTGGGCTATGCAGGCGAACCGGGGACACCATGCGCAAGGCTGGTGCCATGTAAGCCGGCCCAAGGAGACGCACTGGAAACCAAATGCGTAGAGCCGGCTTCATTGCACTTGAATCGATGCCCACTCTCGTCCGGCCGATACGCGGAGCTGGTATGTACCGCACCGGGCTATGCACCCGCACTGGGGACACCGTGCGCTTCACAGCATAACACGGTGCCTACCCGGTCTCTCTAGCCCCCCGGTAAGCACAGGAAGTTGGCGCAGGTCTCCTACCTGACCTACCTGTGTGCCTCCTCCCAAGACATTTTTGGGGCTGACTCTCGGGCTTCCATCCACGCCGCCGTGCTGCCTCCTCATACCAGCGCCTCTCCGCCTTCGCACCTCCAGCTCTTCTTTGGGGTGGCGATATTCTCCAGGCTGTGCCCAGGGTCCTTTTCCATCCAAAACATCCTCCCATGTCCAGTACTCCTCGCACTGCTCCTGCTGCCGCTGCCTGTCACCACGCCACTTGGTCCTGTTGTGGTGGGTGATTCTGTAACGGGATTCTTCCGTCGAAGGAGAGGCGGACCAATAAGCGGCGTGGTTGAAGTTTTTTAAGAAGGAAACTATACATGAACAAACTACAAAACAATAACTGTGAAAACCCGAAACCAGTCCCGTGTGGTACAAACACTGACACAGGAGACAATCACCCACAAATTCTGTATTCTGTTACACTCTGATCTGTTTCACCACCAGGTGTTTCCCCCATTAGTGTATTTATTCCGGTGTTCCCCGTTTGCCTGTTGCCAGTTCGTCTTGTCTTGTAAAGTCAACCAATGTGTTTTCCATGCTCCTGCATTTTCTTATCTCTTTTTTTGATATTCCTCCCGGTTTTGACCCTTGCCTGCCTTGACTCTGAACGCGCCTGCCTGACCATACTGCCTGCCCTGACCTCGAGTCTGCCTGTAACTCTGTACCTCCTGGACTGTGACCTTGTTTATGATCTTTTACCTGTCTACAACCATTCTCTTGCCTGCTCCTTGGATTATAATACATAACATTTAACATTTACATTTAAGTCATTTAGCAGACGCTCTTATCCAGAGCGACTTACAAATTGGTGCATTCACCTTATGACATCCAGTGGAACAGCCACTTTACAATAGTGCATCTAAATCTTTTAAGGGGGGTGAGAAGGATTACTTTATCCTATCCTAGGTATTCCTTAAAGAGGTGGGGTTTCAGGTGTCTCCGGAAGGTGGTGATTGACTCCTCTGTCCTGGCGTCGTGAGGGAGTTTGTTCCACCATTGGGGGGCCAGAGCAGCGAACAGTTTTGACTGGGCTGAGCGGGAACTGTACTTCCTCAGTGGTAGGGAGGCGAGCAGGGCAGAGGTGGATGAACGCAGTGCCCTTGTTTGGGTGTAGGGCCTGATCAGAGCCTGGAGGTACTGAGGTGCCGTTCCCCTCACAGCTCCGTAGGCAAGCACCATGGTCTTGTAGCGGATGCGAGCTTCAACTGGAAGCCAGTGGAGAGAGCGGAGGAGCGGGGTGACGTGAGAGAACTTGGGAAGGTTGAACACCAGACGGGCTGCGGCGTTCTGGATGAGTTGTAGGGGTTTAATGGCACAGGCAGGGATACATATCAGTGACTCAAACCATCTGCCTCCCGTGTCTGCATCTGGGTCTTGCCCTGTGCCCTTATAGTACGAACTGGCAATGACAGACACAGCAGACTTGGACCAGCTCCACCTTGCTGTCTCCATGCAGGATCCACCATTGGGAGGCATGAGGAGCTACTGTTGGACCTTTTGGAAGGGCTTCGTTCCCTGACGGAACGCCACTACCAAGGGTTCAAGGCTATTATGGAGCAAATCGGGGAGTTAGCTAGGCAGCCAGCCACCACTGAGACCCCCCAACCACCCAGTAACCTTTTTACTATTAGTGGTGAGTTTGTACAGCCTACCCTGGCTCACCGAGAATCAAAATCAAATCAAATCAAATGTATTTATATAGCCCTTCGTACATCAGCTGATATCTCAAAGTGCTGTGCAGAAACCCAGCCTAAAACCCCAAACAGCAAGCAATGCAGGTGTAGAAGCATGGTGGCTAGGAAAAACTCCCTAGAAAGGCCAAAACCTAGGAAGAAACCTAGAGAGGTACCAGGCTATGTGGGGTGGCCAGTCCTCTTCTGGCTGTGCCGGGTGGAGATTATAACAGAACATGGCCAAGATGTTCAAATGTTCATAAATGACCAGCATGGTCGAATAATAATAAGGCAGAACAGATGAAACTGGAGCAGCAGCACGGCCAGGTGGACTGGGGACAGCAAGGAGTCATCATGTCAGGTAGTCCTGATGCATGGTCCTAGGGCTCAGGTCCTCCGAGAGAGAAAGAAAGAGAGAAAGAGAGAATTAGAGAGAGCACACTTAAATTCACACAGGACACCGAATAGGACAGGAGAAGTACTCCAGATATAACAAACTGACCCAAGCCACCCGACACATAAACTACTGCAGCATAAATACTGGAGGCTGAGACAGGAGGGGTCAGGAGACACTGTGGCCCCATCCGAGGACACCCCCGGACAGGGCCAAACAGGAAGGATATAACCCCACCCACTTAGCTTCTGCGTGTAAATCAGCTAGAAAGATGTGTCGGCATCGAGTAATTGTCTCTGGCCCCCTCCCAGTTAGGGGGAGTGATGAGCTCTACAGCAGAGTCTCACAACTCAATCGCTGGTTGAAAACTGTTTTCTGCCCCTCCCAAAAGATAGAATTTGTAGATAATTGGCCCTCTTTCTGGGACTCACCCACACAGGACCAAGCATGACCTGCTGTGGAGTGACGGACTCCATCCTAGCTGGAGGGGTGCTCTCGTCTTATCTTCCAACATAGACAGGGCTCTAACTCCTCTAGCTCCACAATGAAATAAGGTGCAGGCCAGGCAGCAGGCTGTTAACCAGCCTGCCAGCATAGTGGAGTCTGCCACTAGCACAGTCAGTGGAGTCAGCTCAGCTATCACCATTGAGACCGTGTCTGTGCCTCGACCTAGGTTGGGCAAAACTAAACATGGCGGTGTTCGCCTTAGCAATCTCACTAGGATAAAGACCTCCTCCATTCCTGTCATTATTGAAAGAGATCATGATACCTCACATCTCAAAATAGGGCTACTTGATGTTAGATCCCTTACTTCAAAGGCAATTATAGTTAATGAACTAATCACTGATCATAATATTGATGTGATTGGCCTGACTGAAACATGGCTTAAGCCTGATGAATTTACTGTGTTAAATGAGGCCTCACCTCCTGGCTACACTAGTGACCATATCCCCCGTGCATCCCGCAAAGGCGGAGGTGTTGCTAACATTTATGATAGCAAATTTCAATTCACAAAAAAAAAAGGACGTTTTCGTCTTTTGAGCTTCTAGTCATGAAATCTATGCAGCCTACTCAATCACTTTTTATAGCTACTGTTTACAGGCCTCCTGGGCCATATACCGCGTTCCTCACTGAGTTCTCTGAATTCCTATCGGACCTTGTAGTCATAGCAGATAATATTCTAATCTTTGGTGACTTTAATATTACATTTACATTACATTTAAGTCATTTAGCAGATGCTCTTATCCAGAGCGACTTACAAATTGGTGCATTCACCTTATGACATCCAGTGGAACAGCCACTTTACAATAGTGCATCTAAATCTTTTAGGGGGTGAGAAGGATTACTTATCCTATCCTAGGTATTCACATGGAAAAGTCCACAGACCCACTCCAAAGGGCTTTTGGAGCCATCATCATCGTTTTTCCTCATAATCCTGGACTATCGGACCACCATTTTATTACGTTTGCAATTGCAATAAATAATCTTCTCAGACCCCAACCAAGGAACATCAAAAGTTGTGCTATAAATTCACAGACAACAAAAAGATTCCTTGATGTCCTTCCAGATTCCCTCTGTCTACCCAAGGACGCCAGAGGACAAAAATCAGTTAACCACCTAACTGAGGAACTCAATTTAACCTTGCGCAATACCCTAGATGCAGTTGCACCCCTAAAAACTAAAAACATTTCTCATAAGAAACTAGCTCCCTGGTACACAGAAAATACCCGAGCTCTGAAGCAAGCTTCCATAAAATTGGAACGGAAATTGCGCCACACCAAACTGGAAGTCTTCCGACTAGCTTGGAAAGACAGTACCGTGCAGTACCGAAGAACCCTTACTGCTGCTCAATCCTATTTTTCTAACTTAATTGATGAAAATAAGAACAATCCGAAATTCCTTTTTGATACTGTGGCAAAGCTAACTAAAAAGCAGCATTCCCCAAGAGAGGATGACTTTCACTTTAGCAGTGATAAATTCATGAACTTCTTTGAGGAAAAGATCATGATTATTAGAAAGCTAATTACGGACTCCTCTTTAAATCTGCGTATTCCTTCAAAGCTCAGTTGTCCTGAGTCTGCACAACTCTGCCAGGATCTAGGATCAAGAGAGACGCTCAAGTGTTTTAGTACTATATCTCTTGACACAACGATGAAAATAATCATGGCCTATAAACCTTCAAGTTGCATACTGGACCCTATTCCAACTAAACTACTGAAAGAGCTGTTTCCTGTGCTTGGCCCTCCTATGATGAACATAATAAACGGCTCTCTATCCACCGGATGTGTACCAAACTCACTAAAAGTGGCAGTAATAAAGCCTCTCTTGAAAAAGCCAAACCTTGACCCAGAAAATATAAAAAACTATCGGCCTATATCGAATCTTCCATTCCTCTCAAACATTTTAGAAAAGGCAGCCTTCCTGAAGAATTCAATAATATATTTGTACCACTGTAGATGTTGCGGTCAATCAGAGTTGAGTCCTATTGGAAATGCAATGCTTAAATACTCTAAAACCAGATTTGCGAAAAAATGCATCAACCCCTACAAATATATTAAGGTATTATTAACCCATTATAATTGTATAAAGATATTAATTTTATAATCCAAGAAATGTAATTAGATCTACTACTGTACAAGGATATGTTATTGATCTGCCAGTATTTTATTTAGGGATTCCGGTAAACTCTTTGGTGTTTCCTTTTATGTGTCCTATCAATTGTTATTGGATTATTCACCATGGCAATCAACAACATTTATTTCTTATGTCGTGACGTTGTATTAGTTAATGTGACGACTGTTGTTCATCGAATGATTAAAGTTTCCAGTTGCGTGATTAACTGAATCAAGCAGTTATTAACTCATTAACCTGGGGCACCATGGGAAAACTAGTTTTTATTGAGTTTCTATTTCCCAAATTAACTCCAAGAATATCAGAATATCGATATTATAACAGCCGCTAATTGACCAGTTACCAATCTTGTTCTGAACGACGTATAGCCCGTGAATCTGCACGGACCCGGGTCTCACCAATGAGTTCGTACCACACCAATCTTAGTTTAATATTTATTTACTAAAAAGCTAAAATTATGATAAAAGATACACATAGACAAAACACATTATACGCTATTGATTAGAACTTAGTATAGTATTCTGGCTAGTGGACCTAGGCAGTAACTTGGCAGACGTTAATAATGCACAACACTCAGGCAATACATCATTACATTTCCTCCCCAAACGAGTGGCATTGGGCTTTACTGCTTCCTAAGTGTCAAAGGAAATGAAACAGAAATTAATGGAATCAAAACATAAAAGTATACAAATGTGTCTACCACACCTTAATCATCTCATTTGGACTATGTTCTATATATGTGACTATCATGGCATTGTCTCTAATGTCACGTCTAGGGTGATCCTACTTGCAGGTGGGTAGTTAGGGCGCTTGGAAAAACTTGGCCCCTGAAGGCCAAAGCTTACATTGGGCACATTACTGTGCTGACCTAACGAGTTCGGGAGAAGAGGCTGGGACTGGGCCCCCTAAGGGGATTTCAGGATCTATTGCCAACTTTCCAAAAATCGGAATCGCTACCGTCCCACGGGTGATCTTGGTATAAGACCTGATTAGGTCTTCCATTGCACGTGTGTGCCTGTGTACGTAGTAGGGAAATATAAGGGAAATAAGACCAAGGATCATGGTAACAGTCAGGATACTGTCCGGCACCATGCAAGAGCGGGCGACAGACCAATCTTTCAGTCTGTAGTCAGTCAGGTCAACTAAAAGTGCCTCATCCCGTACGCTAAGATCAACAGTCATGGGTCCCTCGTACTGGATTTGGTTTTGAATGGCTTGTGGTAACTCAAGGGAACGTTTAGCAAAAGCGTCCAGCATTTCAATCTCTGTGTCTATCCTGTCGTCGGGAAGCTGGTATAGAGCGAGGTCGTCTATGTGAATAATCACCCCCCCTGGTACCTCAACAAAAACAGTCTGGTTGGGGAGGTTCAATTGGGTGATGGAGTCATGGCGTTCGTAAGTCATAGTGGTGGACGCGAACGGTGTGTTGACCAACCATCTGTTCCCTACCACCTCCACTTGTGTGGTGGTGGCCTCATCCCTGGCTGTTAGTTTGGCTCTACAGCGTTCTTTGCTGGTGATAGCTTTAATACCACAAAGACGCTCAGTGTTATCCCTGACAAACAGTTTGCTAGGACAGAGGTAGTGGACATATTTGGTTAGAGTACACATTAACAGGTTAGGGGTGAGCTAGAAATCTGGGTTGTTTTCCTGGTAAGCTACAATGGTGGGCGTGGCAATCTTTACGTGGGTACAGTCGCACCAAAATGCTACATTGAGAACTGTTTTCAATCTGTAGATATTCTCCAGTTCAACAACCGGCAGCGTCAGTAGAAATCCCACTTCATTACGATCAACATCAACGTGTATTGGGATGGCCGACCCCAGACTATAGGCCAAATGTGACTGTAATGGCCTTATCGTGGTTTAAGTAGCTGAGGTCAATATGTTGTGCACTATTGAGAGGGGCACTAGATATGAGGGGATTCTATTCATGGCCAAGTGATCCATAGAAGAGCTAACTTCTCTGAGAAAATCCTCCAGTAACAATCGAACCAATTGGACATGGGCATAGTCATGGTTCATGACCTCTGTTAGCTTTCCTACAGACAGGATAGTTTTGTTCAGGAGAGTGTGTGTTGACCACCAGAATAGTGTCCTGGAGAGACTTTCCCACATGTTGCAACCTGAGGGCCTGTGCCTTCATCTGCTGCTGGATAAGTGGCATCTCTTCAGTAATCTCCCTAACATTCCTCTTGACTGTGGCTAGACTGACTGCGTTGACGGCAGTGGTACCTAGGGCAAATAGTGACCCTACGGCTGCCCCTATCGATAGTAGCGCCCCGACGAATCGTTTCTCTCGCCTGGGCTCTGCTAGTTCTGACTGGGTTACTGTGAACTTTTGGAGTTGGGCCAACATATGGGCAGTATCTAGCTGGGCGTGCTTAATTGCCTGGCTGGCCCAGTCAGCCCCGGCCGTAGGTGGAATGTGTTGGCGGTACACATTCTCTGCATCTAGGCGGACACTTACAGTACACCCTCTGCGTGTGTACTCTGCAGTTAGTTATGAGGAGTCCTGGGTTGTCGCGGATAACGATTCCCGTAGGGGGTCCGTTCATGATTACGTCTGCTGGGTTGGTTTTGACTAGGGCGCAGAGTGTCAGGATCAGCCAAAGGAACTCCATCCTACAGAAACGCATAATAAGAGATTATTGGATTATTTAAATTGTTCGTTTTTGTAAACAAAAATGGTTTTGACAACTATTTTTCTGGTTTTCTTATTTTGAAACAGTACAGCACAGGACGATATCAATAGTGTCAACAGATGTATATCTGGTAGCTGGGAAGCAAATAAGAGATATTAGGTGCAACGTACTGATCTCCTGCAAGGGATCAGCTGAGGGTACTTAAGAATTTTCTTAAGAATTTTCTTAGTACCTCTGACTTTGCTAGGTTTTTATCTATTTGGTGCTGGCTAGCACCCCTTCTATTCCCATGGTACAACTTGATTTGGTTCCGGTGGACCCACTTTAATGTGGCGTTTTGTCGATCTTTGCTGATTCTGATCTGGTAAGCTACAGGTGATAGCTTCAACACAATCTCGTGTGGCCCCGTCCAGTGGGGCAGGAACTTTGTTGCGACGCCCGCTGGTTTGGTGTATATGTAGTACCACACCTTATCCCCGACCTCGAACATCTGGTGTGAGGCCTTTTTGTCGTAATAGGTCTTGTCACCTTCTGCACTTCTTTCCAACTGTCCTTGAGCATACGCAAAGGTAGTCTGGAGATGGTTCCGCAGGTCGGTCACGTATTCATGAGCTGTGTAGGCGGTGGCTGCGGTGACATCTCCCGGTTGGTACAGGAGATGCAGTGGAAGCGTCATTTGCCGGCCCGTCATCATCTCGAAGGGTGTTATTCCTGTAGACCTGTTGTGTGTGGCTCTGATCGCCATCAGTACCAATGGGAGTTTGAGGTCCCAATCTTTGTCCTTGGCTGCCACATACTTCCTCAAGATTCTGACGATTCTTTGGTTGCTCCTTTCTACCCTGCCCGAACTGCGATGTGGAGTTTAGCTTTGACTCCCAGAAGCCTCCACATTTCGGTCATTACAGCTGCTGAAAAGTGGGTTCCTCTGTCGCTGATCCCGGTTTCTCCTGGCAGGCTGAAACGACTGACAACGTGGTTTAGCAAAAGAACGGCAGTGGTTTTCACTGTGTCATTGGTTGCCGGCAGGCACTCCACCCACTTTGTGAACGCGCAAGTCACTCTGAGGAGATACTTGTTGCCTCTGGCTGACCTGGCAAATGGGCCGACCCAGTCAATCTGGATCGAGCTCCAGGGGTAAGACACACCCTTGCATTGCAGGGGTGGTCTGTGAAGTGGCTTGGAGGGTTGAAACTGGCAGCAAACTAGACACCCCGCACGTACTGTGCCACGTATTGTTCCATGTGAGGCCACTTGTCACAATGTTTCACATGTAGCCCCCCGATGGCCTCCACATGGCTCGTCGTGGGCATGGGCTATCATTATCCCCCTCTGTGTTTTAGGAACCACCCACCTTCAAGGGGTGTCGGTTTCTGGAACATACACCAGTAGGTCATCTACAAGTGTGAGGTGCTGTTTAGTTGCGTTCAGCGAACGCAAGTCGTGTGAACCTGCCAAAGCATTGAAGAATAAAATGTCTCCACCAATAAATAAACACACAAACTGTAACAAATGTAACAAAACACCAATGTAGGGAAGTTAGAACGCTGATCTATCGGACTGACAATTTTCTAAAATTAGGCACATTGGGCTTTTGGTTTCTCACCCTCTAAAACAGAAATAAATCATTCTAAACGGCTTTATTTACCACAGTGTACTGTAGCCACTCTACATAAAGTGAGTTTCTGAAACGCAGAGTCCTTATTTGTTGACGTGAAGAAGAAATGGAATGAGAGTCCAGCGATGATTTGTCAGCATTATTTGTAACATTTTGGCATTTAAAGCATATTGAAGATACAAGCCACCTCTTAGCGAGCTCCGAGAGCCGATCTGTTATCCAACGATTATTATTATTATTAACCCTGCTTTGTAATTATATAAAAGCCCCTTAGATATTCTCACAGACCAGATTTGCCCTAACAAAAAACACCCCTGTAACAGCTGTTGGAAGGAGTGGAGGACCAAGGTGCATTGGGTAAGTGTTCATATTATTTATTGAACTGAATACTAAATACAAATTAAACAGAAACAGTCCCGTAAGATGCAAACACTGATACGGAAAACAACTACCCACAAAACCCCTGTGGGGAAAAGCTACCTAAGTATGGTTCTCAATCAGAGACAACGAGGCTACCTAAGTCTGGTTCTCAATCAGAGACAACCAGGCTACCTAAGTCTGGTTCTCAATCAGAGACAACCAGGCTACCTAAGTCTGGTTCTCAATCAGAGACAACCAGGCTACCTAAGTCTGGTTCTCAATCAGAGACAACCAGGCTACCTAAGTATGGTTCTCAATCAGAGACAACCAGGCTACCTAAGTCTGGTTCTCAATCAGAGACAACCAGGCTGCCTAAATGGTTCTCAATCAGAGACAACGAGGCTACCTAAGTCTGGTTCTCAATCAGAGACAACGAGGCTACCTAAGTATGGTTCTCAATCAGAGACAACGATCGACAGCTGTCCCTGATTGAGAACCATACCAGGCCAAAACAAAGAAATACAAACACATAGAAAAAGAGCATAGAATGCCACCCAAATCACACCCTGACCAACTTAAAAATAGACACATAAAAAGCTCTCTACGGTCAGGGCGTGACAACCCCTTAGATATTAATTTAGAATTAATTGATCTGCAAGTATTTTCATATGGTAAATAAAGCCGTTTAGAATTATTTATTTCTGTTTTAGAGGGTGAGAAACCAAAAGCCTCTTAATGAGTTCAGAGAGCCGTGTCATACCAATTATTATTGGATTATTCACCCGTAAAAGGTTTTGGAATCAAAACAAATAAGTACCAACATTCTTTCTGACGGTCTTTAATGAATACATGTTTTGACATGTTTATCTGCTCATGTTGGGTTCAATTATTTGTGACATTTAAAGCATATTGAAGAAAGAAGCAGAATGAGTTCCGAGAGCCGATCTGTTATCCACGATTAGTTTAATAGCCCGGCCACTGTAGGTGTGAAAATCCACCCAACCTGCAATGTATTCGATGCTTAAGTACTCTAAAGTTTAACACAGTATATGTTCATCTTTATGCTTTCAATAATAAAATAACAATAAAAAATACTTTTAAAATACAGATGTTTATTTCCACTACTGTACAGTACATCTCAGGTACATTTTAGTTGCACTTCCCCCCAGATCCACGACCACTGGCAAAACGTCTTGATGGCCTTGACCAGTTTATCTTTGCTTATAGGCTTGGCAGATTTACAGATTAATTTTTCAGAATAAAGTAGTCTAATGAAGGCAAGAAATTGTTTCTTACTCGAACAAAGTCATCCAATTGTTATGATAGGATTTGAACATGGCTATACCTGCGTGTGGTCAACTATTTCAGCACCGTTTTGTGCTGCTCTGAGCATGGGGACTGGTCTTGGTAAATCAATGAGATTTTAATTTTCACTGAATCTCCGTTTGGGTATTGGTTAGCCTACAATTAGGGTGTAGAAATATTAGGATTATTTTCCTCTTCACTCGCAGTCACTTAGTACAGCGTTGTACAGTGCCATATTTTCCTAATGGAAACCCTGAGGGTTTCGTTTTTAATTTTTCTTGGAATAGAAACACCATTAATATTAATCAAATTAATTAAGCTAAATCAATCACATATACTATGTTCTTACAAAAAAAAACATCTCTAGTCCAGTCAAATGCTTATCAAATATTCCCTCTGGTGGTCAAACTAGTATTAACTAGCATTAATACTAACTAGCCTTAATGGCAACAATGGCTGAAACTTAAATAAAGTGCAATCTGCAGCAGCCCTCAAGCTGTGTGGCAGTACAACGCAACTTTTAAAGGAAGAACCACTGTAGCCATGTTATTTTCTACTTCCTGTATATCGTCATGTTATGTTCTACTTCCTGTATATAACCATGTTATTCTCTGCTACCTGTATATAGCCATGTTATTTTCTACTCCCTGTATATAGCCATGTTATTTTCTACTTCCTTTATATAACCATGGTATTTTCTACTTCCTGTATATAGCCATGCTATTTTCTACTTCCTGTATATAAGCCATGTTATTTTCTACTTCCTGTATATAACCATGTTATTTTCTACTCCCTGTATATAGCCATGTTATTTTCTACTTCCTGTATATAACCATGTTATTTTCTACTCCCTGTATATAGCCATGTTATTTTCTACTCCCTGTATATTGTGTTCCAGTCAGATGTGTGTTAGTCTGACAGAGCCATCACAACACATTGTGTTCCAGTCAGAGGAGTGTGTAGCTGGCAGATCTCGGCCCAACGGTCTCTCTCTGTGTCATATTCTAGAACACCTGCTACGCTCACTTCCTGTCCATCCCGCCATTTCCTGCCTCCGAACAGCAGCAGCCTCCCATTTGCTGTTGCCACCAGTCCGTAGTCGAACGAGCCAATGAGTACTGGGCGAAGGCGTGTCCACTGGTCAGCGAGTGAGTCATATCGCTCAATATCGCAGTAGTGCTCGTACATTCCTAGTAACGCGTAGACACATCCAGCAACAGTTGCCATGCGGTGACCGAAACGGCCAATGGACATCGGTGCTCGCTTCTCCCAAACTCCACCCCTAGCAACCATATTTAGGAAGAGGACCTCACAGTTGCCCTGATTACCCCCCTGGATACTGACCTGTGTACGGTCCTGGTTGCCATGGCTACCACCAGACATTAGGATTCCAGTTCCCAGGGTGACCGAGGCATGGCCATAAAGGGGGCGGGGCAGAGAAATTCCTCTCCGCCAATGACCTGCTGCCATGTCATAGAACTCCACTGAGGCCAGGCAGGAGTGTGTGTCTGAGTGTGTGTGTGTTCCCCCTATAGTGTAGATGACATGGTCTACAACACAGCAGCTGAACTGGGATCTCCTCTCCAGCATGGGGTCCGCTTCCTCCCAGCATGCAAAGCGAGGATCGTACCGCCACACACAATTAGTTGTCATCATAGAAACAGACTTCCCTTCGCCGCCCTCTGCTCCGCCCTTCACCTCTTCTCCTCCAATCACAAACAGGAACCCCCCGACGCAGCACACACAGTGGTTCTTCAGTCGTCGTGGGAGACCAGCGCTCAATGATGACCACTTCCTGTCTCTAAGGTCGAAGGTGAGCACCTGCTGCTGTGGCCAATCAGTGCTGGGCCCACCCCCCACTAGGAGCACGTGGTTGGCTGCTGCTCTGAGGGAGGAGTGTCGGCTCTGTCTTATTGGTCTAGCTGAGCCCAGCCAATGATACTCCAGCGCCTGCGTCACCTTACTCCTCATCAGGGGCGTGTTCATGTTGGTGTGGGCAGGGCTTATTGTTGTGATGTCAGAGGGAGTAACCAATCCAAAACGGAGTCGGCTGAGCAGCAGGTTACAGCGGACCAATGGGAGAGGCTGGTTAGCATCCAGCCAATCCAGCACAAGTTTCAGTAGCTCCACCTCCTTGACACCAGGTAGTTCATCCCTGTCCAGCACATCCGTTAGTGATTGGACGTTCAGCCCCAGAAGCCCCTCCCTGTCCTCCCGTAGCAAAGTGGCCATCTCCATGGCGATGATTTGATTGGCGGCTGCCAGCGCGTCAGGCAGGAAGTGGTGCTCAGCCAGGTTGGCATAGAAACATGAGGTCCTCAGCGACAGCCCGTCGCTAAGGAAGCGCTCGCATAGCGACACAGCTGTGTCCACCTGAAGGTACCTGGCAGTCTCCAGAACAACGGGCAGTGAGGTAGCTGATAGGCTGAGCCATCCAGAGTACAGGAAGTCCAGAACAGTCTCTAGTCCTGCAGGAGTTAGCGCCGGGAGTCTAATGCTAGCAGCTATCCTCTCCTCCATCTTCTCACCAAACAAACACCAGAAATACTGGCTGGAACTGGCCAATAGGACGCGGTGACATGGGAAGGACATGCCTCCCGTCTCCAAGACAACATCACACAGCCTCCTGTCAGAGCGCAGCTTCCCGAAGCCGGAGAAAAGAACAGAACTCTGGTAAGAACTGTGGAGGAGAGAGTAACTCTCCATAAAGAAAGTAGAGAGAGAGAGGGATAGATTGAGTGCGAGATTGAGAGAGAAGTGTGTGAGAGAGAGGAGAAAGAGATTGAGAGAAAGAGAGAGAGAGAGAGAAGAGAGAGAGAGAGAAAAGAGAGAGAAGATTGTGAAAGATGGAGATTGAGAGAGAAGAGAAAGAGAGAGAAAAGAGAGAGAAGATTGTGAAAGATGGAGATTGAGAGAGAAGAGAAAGAGAGAGAGAGAGAGAGATTGCGAAAGATGGAGATTGAGAGAGAAGAAAGAGAGAGAGAGAGAGAGAGCGAGAGAGAAGACAAGAGAGATGAGTGTCGGTCGTTGGTTTCTCTGTCTCTGTGTGTCTCTGTCTGCACCCGCTGGCATTTGACACGTTATCACTGTGACAGGAGTTTTAACCACCACCTCTGAACTCACACAAACCCAGACACAGGCTCACAGCCACCAATAAACAGACATGCTCGCACACCCACACCCAGTAAAACTCATACACACCCGCACACACCGCCACGTCCCCTGACCCAATGATACATCTGTCCCCATCTCTGTCTGCATGCTTTCATATTTGTGTTATTGTCTATTTGTGTAAGAGGTCAACATGTGTGCGTGTGTGTGGGTCAGTGTGTGTCTGTATGTGTGTGTGTGTGGGTCAGTGTGTGTGTGTTTGTTTGTGTGTGTGTGTACGCACGCTGCCCTTTCCTCTATATTCAAGAGAGGGTCTGCACACACACACACACCACACACACACACACACACACACACACACACACACACACACACACACTAGATGACCTCAGGGGTAAATAGAGCTATTAGTCAGCACTAAAGAGTCCAGAGTGTCCACAGGAGCTATCTACCAACATCACCCTGACTACAGCATTACTACAGGAATAGAAACATGACTTGGATGTTCCATTTCTACAAAATATTTAACTCTATATGAACTGGACCCGAACCCAAACTGGACCCGAACTGGACCCCATCATACTGTCGCTATTATATTATGACAGACCAGCTGGATCTACTGTCTCTGTTATATTTTGACAGACCAGCTAGATCTACTGGCTCTATTATACTATGACAGACCAGCTAGATCTACTGTCTCTATTCTAATTTGACAGACCAGCTAGATCTACTGTCTCTATTATATTATGACAGACCAGCTAGATCTACTGTCTCTATGTCTCTATTATATTATGACAGACCAGCAAGATCTACTGTCTCTATTGTACTATGACGGACCAGCTAGATCTACAATCTCTATTATATTATGACAGACCAGCCAGATCTACTGTCTCTATTATGTCTCTATCTCTATTATATTATGACAGACCAGCTAGATCTACTGTCTCTATTATATTATGACAGACCAGCAAGATTTACTGTCTCTATGTATTATATTATGACAGACCAGCTAGATCTACTGTCTCTATTATATTATGACAGACCAGCTAGATCTACTGTCTCTATTATATTATGACAGACCAGATAGATATACTGTCTATATTATATTATGACAGACCAGCCAGATCTACTGTCTCTATTATATTTTTTGACAGACCAGGTAGATCTACTGTCTCTATTATATTATGACAGACCAGCTAGATCTACTGGCTCTATTATACTATGACAGACCAGCTAGATCTACTGTCTCTATTCTAATTTGACAGACCAGCTAGATCTACTGTCTCTATTATATTATGACAAACCAGCTAGATCTACTGCCTTTATTATATTATGACAGACCAGCTAGATCTACTGTCTCTATGTCTCTATTATATTATGACAGACCAGCTAGATCTACTGTCTCTATTGTACTATGACGGACCAGCTAGATCTACAATCTCTATTATATTATGACAGACCAGCTAGATCTACTGGCTCTATTATACCATGACAGACCAGCTCGATCTACTGTCTCTATTCTATTATATTATGACAGACCAGCTAGATCTACTGTCTCTATTATACTATGACAGACCAGCTAGATCTACTGTCTCTATTATATTATGACAGACCAGCTAGATCTACTGTCTCTATTATATTATGACAGACCAGCTAGATCTACTGTCTCTATCTCTATTATATTATGACAGACCAGCTAGATCTACTGTCTCTATTATATATGACAGACCAGCTAGATCTACTGTCTCTATTCTAATTTGACAGACCAGCTAGATCTACTGTCTCTATTATATTATGACAGACCAGCTAGATCTACTGTCTCTATTATATTATGACAGACCAGCTAGATCTACTGTCTCTATTATATTATGACAGACCAGCTAGATCTACTGTCTCTATTATATTATGACAGACCAGCTAGATCTACTGTCTCTATGTATTATGACAGTCTATTATATATATGACAGACCAGCTAGATCTACTGTCTCTATTATATAATGACAGACCAGCTAGATCTACTGTCTCTATGTCTCTATTATATTATGACAGACCAGCTAGATCTACTGTCTCTATTATATTATGACAGACCAGCTAGATCTACTGTCTCTATTATATTATGACAGACCAGCTAGATCTACTGTCTCTATTATATTATGACAGACCAGCTAGATCTACTGTCTCTATTATATTATGACAGACCAGGACCAGCTAGATATACTGTCTCTATTATATTATGACAGACCAGCTAGATCTACTGTCTCTATTATATTATGACAGACCAGCTAGATCTACTGTCTCTATTATATTATGACAGACCAGCTAGATCTACTGTCTCTATTATATTATGACAGACCAGCTAGATCTACTGTCTCTATTATATTGTGACAGACCAGCTAGATCTACTGTCTCTATGATAATATGATAGACCAGTTGGATCTACTGTCTCTATTATAATATAACAGACCAGCTAGATCTACTGTCTCTATGTGTCTATCATATTATGACAGACCAGCTAGATCTGCTGTCTCTATTATAACACGATAGACCAGCTAGATCTAATGTCTCTATTATATTATGACAGACCAGCTAGATCTACTGTCTCTATGTCTCTATTATATTATGACAGACCAGCTAGATCTACTGTATCTATGTCTCTATTATATTATGTCAGACCAGCTAGATCTACTGTCTCTATGTCTCTATTATATTATGACAGACCAGCTAGATCTACTGTCTCTATTATATTATGACAGACCAGCTAGATCTACTGTCTCTATTATATTATGACAGACCAGCTAGATCTACTGTCTCTATTATATTATGACAGACCAGCTAGATCTACTGTCTCTATTATATTATGACAGACCAGGTAGATATACTGTCTCTATTATATAATGACAGACCAGCTAGATCTACTGTCTCTATTATATTATGACAGACCAGCTAGATCTACTGTCTCTATTATATTATGACAGACCAGCTAGATCTACTGTCTCTATGTCTCTATTATATTATGACAGATCAGCTAGATCTACTGTCTCTATTATATTATGACAGACCAGCTAGATCTACTGTCTCTATTTATTTTTGACATACCAGGTAGATCTACTGTCTCTATTATATTATGACAGACCAGCTAGATCTACTGGCTCTATTATATTATGACAGACCAGCTAGATCTACTGTCTCTATTATATTATGACAGACCAGCTAGATCTACTGTCTCTATTGTACTATGACGGACCAGCTAGATCTACAATCTCTATTATATTATGACAAACCAGCTAGATCTACTGTCTCTATGTCTCTATTATATTATGACAGACCAGCTAGATCTACTGTCTCTATTGTACTATGACGGACCAGCGAGATCTACAATCTCTATTATATTATGACAGACCAGCTAGATCTACTGTCTCTATTATATTATGACAGACCAGCTAGATCTACTGTCTCTATTGTACTATGACGGACCAGCTAGATCGACTGTCTCTATTATATAATGACAGACCAGCTAGATCTACTGTCTCTATTGTATTATGACAGACCAGCTAGATCTACTATCTCTATTATATTATGACAGACCAGCTAGATCTAGTGTCTATTATATTATGAGAGGCCAACTAAATCTACTGTCTCTATTATATTATGATAGACCAGCTAGATCTACTGTCTATGTTATATTTTGACAGACCATGTAAATCTACTGTCTCTATTATATTATGACAGACCAGGTAGAACTACTGCTCTATTATATTATGACAGACCAGCTAGATCTACTGTCTCTATTATATTTTGACAGACCAGCTAGATCTACTGTCTCTATTATATTATGACAGACCAGGTAGATATAATGTCTCTATTATATTATGACAGACCAGCTAGATCTACTGTCTATATTATATTTTGACAGACCATTTAGATCTACTGTCTCTATTATATTATGACAGACCAGGTAGATCTACTGTCTCTATTATATTGTGACAGACCAGGTAGATATACTGTCTCTATTATATTATGACAGACCAGCTAGATCTGTTGTCTCTATTATATTATGACAGACCAGGTAGATATACTGTCTCTATTCTATTATGACAGACCAGCTAGATCTACTATGTCTATTATATTATGACAGACCAACTAGATATACTGTCTCTATTATAAAATGACAGATCATGTAGATCTACTGTCTCTATTATATTATGCCAGACCAGGTAGAACTACTGTCTCTATTATATTATGACAGACCAGCTAGATCTACTGTCTCTATTATATTATGACAGATCAGGTAGATCTACTGTCTCTATTATATTATGACAGACCAGCTAGATCTACTGTCTCTATTATATTATGACAGACCAGGTAGATATACTGTCTCTATTATATTATGACAGACCAGCTAGATCTACTGTCTCTATTATATTATGACAGACCAGGTAGAACTACTGTCTCTATTATATTATGACAGACCAGGTAGATATACTGTCTCTATTATATTATGACAGACCAGCTAGATATACTGTCTCTATTATATTATGACAGACCAGGTAGATCTACTGTCTCTATTATATTATGACAGACCAGCTAGATCTACTGTCTCTATTATATTATGACAGACCAGTTAGATCTACTGTCTCTATTATATTATGACAGACCAGGTAGAACTACTGTCTCTATTATATTATGACAGACCAGCTAGATCTACTGTCTCTATTATATTTTGACAGACCAGGTAGATCTACTGTCTCTATTATATTATGACAGACCAGGTAGATATACTGTCTCTATTATATTATGATAGACCAGCTAGATCTACTGTCTATATTATATTTTGACAGACCATGTAGATCTACGGTCTCTATTATATTATGACAGACCAGCTAGATCTACTGTCTCTATTATATTATGACAGACCAGGTATATATACTGTCTCTATTCTATTATGACAGACCAGCTAGATCTACTGTCTATATGATATTTTGACAGACCATGTAGATCTACTGTCTCTATTATATTATGACAGACCAGGTAGAACTACTGTCTCTATTATATTATGACAGACCAGCTAGATCTACTGTCTCTATTATATTTTGACAGACCAGGTAGATCTACTGTCTCTATTATACTATGACAGACCAGGTAGATCTGCTGTCTCTATTGTATTATGACAGACCAGCTAGATCTACTGTCTCTATTATACTATGACAGACCAGGTAGATCTGCTGTCTCTATTATATTATGACAGACCAGCTAGATCTACTGTCTCTATTATATTTTGACAGACCATGTAGATCTACTGTCTCTATTATATTATGACAGACCAGCTAGATCTACTGTCTCTATTATATTATGACAGACCAGCTAGATCTACTTTGTCTATTATATTATGACAGACCAGCTAGATCTACTGTCTCTATTATAAAATGACAGACCAGGTAGAACTACTGTCTCTATTATATTATGACAGACCAGCTAGATCTACTGTCTCTATTATATTATGACAGACCAGGTAGATATACTGTCTCTATTATATTATGACAGACCAGCTAGATCTACTGTCTCTATTATATTATGACAGACCAGGTAGATATACTGTCTCTATTCTATTATGACAGACCAGCTAGATCTAGTGTCTCTATTATATTATGACAACCAGGTAGATATACTGTCTCTATTATATTATGACAGACCAGCTAGATCTACTGTCTCTATTATATTATGACAGACCAGCTAGATCTACTGTCTCTATGTCTCTATTGGGTAGATCTGCTGTCTCTATTATATTATTATAGACCAGCTAGATCTACTGTCTCTATTATATTTTGACAGACCATGTAGATCTACTGTCTCTATTATAAAATGACAGACCAGCTAGATCAACTGTCGCTATTGTATTATGACAGACGAGCTAGATCTACTGTCTCTATTATATTATGACAGACCAGCTAGATCTACCGTCTCTATTGCATTATGACAGACCAGCTAGTTCTACTGTCTCTAGTATATTATGACAGACCAGCTAGATCTGCTGTCTCTATTGTATTATGACAGACCAGCTAGATCTACTGTCTCTATTATATTATGACAGACCAGTTAGATCTACTGTCTATCATATTATGACAGACCAGGTAGATATACTGTCTCTATTATATTATGACAGACCAGCTAGATCTACTGTCTCTATTATATTATGACAGACCAGGTAATATACTGTCTCTATTATATTATGACAGAACAGCTAGATCTACTGTGTCTATTATATTATGACAGACTAGCTAGATCTACTGTCTCTATTATAAAATGACAGACCAGGTAGATATACTGTCTCTATTATATTATGACAGACCAGCTAGATATACTGTCTCTATTATATTATGACAGACCAGCTAGATCTAATGTCTCTATTATATTATGACAGACCAGCTAGATCTACTGTCTCTATTGTATTATGACAGACCAGCTAGATCTACTGTCTCTATTATATTATGACACACCAGCTAGATCTACTGTCTCTATTATAAAATGACAGACCAGGTAGATATACTGTCTCTATTATATTATGACAGACCAGCTAGATCTACTGTCTCTATTATATTTTGACAGACCAGCTAGATCTACTGTCTCTATTATATTATGACAGACCAGCTAGATCTACTGTCACTATTATATGATGACAGACCAACTAAATCTACTGTCTCTATTATATTTTGACAGACCAGCTAGATCTACTGTCTCTATTGTATTATGACAGACCAGCTACATCTACTGTCACTATTATATTATGACAGACCAGCTAGATCTACTGTGTCTACTATATTATGACAGACCAGCTAGATCTACTGTCTCTATTATAAAAAGACAGACCAGGTAGATATACTGTCTCTATTATATTATGACAGACCAGGTAGATATACTGTCTCCATTATAAAATGAGAGACCATCTAGATCTATTCTCCCTATTGTATTATGACAGACCAGCTAGATCTACTGTCTCCATTATAAAATGAGAGACCATCTAGATCTATTCTCCCTATTGTATTATGACAGACCAGCTAGATCTACTGTCTCTATTATATTATAACAGAACAGCTAGATCTACTGTGTCTATTATATTATGACAGACCAGCTAGATCTACTGGCTCTATTATAAAAAGACAG